>NC_079194.1:43083776-43383776 GCF_029499605.1 Hyla sarda | reverse complement strand
ATGTCACTGCCCGCCCCCTCAATACAAAGTCTATGGGAGGGGGCGTGGCGGCCATCACACCCCCTCACACAGACTTACATTAAACCCCTTAAGGACCAGGCCATTTTACACCTTAGGACCAGAGCGTTTTTTGCACATCTGACCACTAATAACTCTGGAATGCTTTTAGTTGTTTTTCTGATTCCGAGATTGTTTTTTCGTTACATATTCTACTTTAACATAGTGGTAAACTTTTGTGGTAACTTGCATCCTTTCATGGTGAAAAATCCCCAAATTTGATGAAAAATTAGAAAATTTTGCATTTTTCTAGCTTTGAAGCTCTCTGCTTGTAAGGAAAATGGATATTCCAAAAAAAAAAAAAAATTATTCACATTTCCAATATGTCTACTTTATGTTTGAATCATAAAATTGACGTGTTTTTACTTTTGGAAGACATCAGAGGGCTTCAAAGTTCAGCAGCAATTTTCCAATTTTTCCAAAATTTCAAACTCACTATTTTTCAGGGACCAGTTCAGGTTTGAAGTTTATTTGAAGGGTTTTCATATTAGAAATACCCCACACATGACCCCATTATAAAAACTGCACCCCCCCAAAGTATTCAAAATGACATTTAGTAAGTGTTTTAACCCTTTAGGTGTTTCACAGGAATAGCAGCAAAGTGAAGGAAAAAATTCACAATCTTCATTTTTTACACTCGCTTGTTCTTGTAAACCCAATTTTTGAATTTTTACAAGGGGTAAAAGGAGAAAATGTATACTTATATTTGTAGCCCAATTTCTCTCGAGTAAGGACATACCTCATATCTCTATGTAAATTGTTCGGTAGAGGGCTCAGAAGCGAAGGAGCGACAAGGGGATTTTGGAAAGTACGTTTTTCAGAAATGGTTTTTGGGGGGTATGTTGCATTTTGGAAGCCCCTATGGTGCCAGAACAGCAAAAAAAAAACACATGGCATACCATTTTGGAAACTAGACCCCTTGAGGAACGTAACAAGGATTTAAGTGAGCCTTAATACCCCACAGGTGTTTCACGACTTTTGCATATGTAAAAAAAAAAAATGTTTTTTTTCACTAAAATGTGTGTTTCCCCCCAAATTTCACATTTTTGCAAGGGTTAATAGCAGAAAATACCCCCAAAATTTGTAACCTCATCTCTTCTGAGTATGGAGGTACCCCATAAGTTGACCTGAAGTGCACTACGGGCGAACTACAATGCTCAGAAGAGGAGGAGCACCTTTGAGCTTTTGGAAAGAGAATTCGTTTGGAATGGTAGTCAGGGGCCATGTGCATTTACAAAGCCCCCCGTGGTGCCAGAACAATGGACCCCCCCCCCACATGTGACCCTATTTTGGAAACTAAACCCCTCACAGAATTTAATAAGTGGTGCAGTGAGCATTTACACCCCACTGGCATTTGACAGATCTTTGGAACAGTGGGCTGTGCAAATGGAAAATTATATTTTTCATTTTCACGGATCACTGTTCCAAAAATCTGTCAGACACCTGTGGGACATAAATGCTCACTGTACCCCTTATTACATTACATGAGGGGTGTCGTTTCCAAAATGGGGTCACATGTGGGGGGGTCCATTGTTCTGGTACCATGGGGGCTTTGTAAACACAAGTGGCCTTCAATTCCGGACAAATTTTCTCTTCAAAATCCCAATGGCGCTCCTTCTCTTCTGAGCATTGTAGTGCACTCATAGAGCACTGTACATCCACATATGGGGTATGTTCTTACTCAGAAGAAATGGGGTTACAAATTTTGGGGGGCTTTTTTTCCTATTTTCCCTTGTGAAAATGAAAAATTTAGGGTGACACCAGCATTTTAGTGAATTTTTATTTTTTTTTTCATTTTCCCATCCAACTTTAATGAAAATTCATCAAACACCTGTGGGGTGTTAAGGCTCACTATACCCCTTGTTACGTTCCGTGAGGGGTGTCGTTTCAAAAATGGAGTCACATGTGGGATTTATTTTTTTGGGATTATGTCAGAACCGCTGTAAAATCTGCCACCCCTGTGCAAATCACCAATTTAGGCCTCAAATGTACATGGTGCACTCTCACTCCTGAGCCTTGTTGTGCATCCGCAGAACATTTTACGCCCACATATGGGGTATTTCCGTACTCAGGAGAAATTGCGTTACAAATTTTTTTTTCCTTTTACCTCTCGTGAAAATAAAAAGTAAAGGACAACACCAGCATGTTAGTGTAAAAAAAAATTTTTTTTACACTAACAGGCTGGTGTAGACCCCAACTTTTCTTTTTCATAAGGGGTAAAAGGAAAAAAAGCCCCCAAAATTAGTAGTGCAATTTCTCCCAAATACGGAGATAACCCATATGTGGCATTAAACTGTTTCCTTGAAATACGACAGGCCTCTGAAGTGAGAGAGCGCCATGCGCATTTGAGGACTAAATTAGGGATTGCACAGGGGTGGACATAGGGGTATTCTACGCCAGTGATTCCCAAACAGGGTGCCTCCAGCTGTTGCTAAACTCCCAGTCAGTGGCTGTCCGGAAATGCTGTGAGTTGTTATTTTGCAACAGCTGGAGGCTCTGTTTTGGAAACACTGCCGTACAATACATTTTTTATTTTTATTGGGGGGACAGTGTAAGGGGGGGGGGGGGGGTATATGTAGTGTTTTACCCTTTATTATGTGTTAGTGTAGTGTAGTGTTTTTAGGGTACGTTCACACTGGCGGAGGTTTACAGTGAATTTACCGCTAGGAGTTTGCGCTGCGGCGAAAAATTTGCCGCAGCTCATACTTGAAGTAGTAAACTTACTGTAAACCCGCCAGTGTGAATGTACCCTGTACGTTCACATGGGGGGGCAAACCTCCAGCTGTTTCACAACTACAACTCCCAGCATGTACTGACAGACCGTGCATGCTGGGAGTTGTACTTTTGCAACAGCTGGAGGCACACTGGTTGGGAAATCTTCAGTTAGGTTCTGTTACCTAACTCAGTATTTTCCAACCAGTGTGCCTCCAGTTGTTGCAAAACTACAACTCCCAGCATGTGCTGATTGCCGAAGGGCATGCTGGGAGATGTAGTTATGCAACAGCTGCAAGGATCGCAACTACAACTCCCAGCATGCAGAGATAGCTGTTTGCTGTTTAGGCATGCTGGGAGTTGCAGTTTTGCAACATCTGGAGAGCTACAGTTTAGAGACGACTGCACAGTGGTCTCCAAACTGTGGACCTCCAGATGTTGCAAAACTACAACTCCCAGCATGCCCAGATAGCAAACTGCTGTGTGGGCATGCTATCAGTTGTAGTTTTGCAAGATCTGGAGGTGCACAGTATAGAGATCACTGTGCAGTGGTCTCAAACTGTAGGCCTCCAGCTGTTGCAAAACTGCAACTCCCAGCATGCCTAAACAGCTCTCTGGGCATGCCGGGAGTTGTAGTTTTGCAACATCTGGATGGATACAGTTTAGAAACCACTATAGTGATTTTGCTAAGTAACTCACCGGCTTCCGTCGGATCCAGGGAGCTGCGTCGCCGTCCTCTTCCGCCGATCGCTGCCTGCTGCTGGCGCTGATCGTCACCCGCTGCCGTTGCCGATGAGTAAGTGGATCTTCGGCGCCGGTCCCTGTCGGTTTCCCCGTCCTGCCCCGCCTATTGTGGGTGGGCAGAACGGGGAAACCGAAAGTAAAGCCCCCCGCCCCCGATCTGCTATTGGTGGTCGCGTCTAGACCACCAATAGCAGAGATAGGAGGGGTGGCACCCCTGCCACCTCACTCCTATTGCTTCAAGGGGATCGTGGGTGTCTAGGACATCCGCAATCCCCTTTATTTTCCAGGTCACCGACTATAGACCCGTATGACCCGGAATAGCCGCAAATCGCAAGTGTGAATTCTGATGACCCCCCTGGGCATTTGCGCGGGGGGCCTGCTGATAGATATCAGCAGCCACCCCGGTCCGGTCCCCGCCCGGCGCGCGGCGGGGACCGAAATTCCCACAGGCGTACAGGTACGCCCTTGGTCCTTAAGTACCAGGGAGCAAAGGCGTACCTGTATGCCCTTGGTCCTTAAGGGGTTAAGGGGGTGGTCCGTGACATCCCGAGGGGGCGGAGCCGTGACATCACAATGCTTCAGCCCCTGTATCGCCGGTCATTACGCACAGAGCGAGTGTGCTCTTCGCAGTAATGATAGCGGGGCGCCGCAGCGGAGATCCCAGGGGTCCCCAGCAGTGGGACCACGGCAATCTGACATCTTATTCCCTATCCTTTGGATAGGGGCGGAGTACCCCTTTAACACTTAGAACTTAGGTATTTCCATACTCTAGTGAAATTTGGTTACAAATTTTAGGGTGATTTCTCTCCTTTTACCCCTTGTAAAAATAAAAAAAACTGGGTCTACAAGAACATGCAAATGTAAAAAATGAAGATTTTGATTTTTCTCCTTCATTTTGCTGCTATTCCTGTGAAACACCTAAAGGGTGAACACACACTTTCTGAATGTCATTTTGCATATATGAGGGGTGCAGTTTTTATAATGGGGTCATTTATGGGGGATTTCTAATATAAAGGCCCTTCAAATCCACTTTAAGGGTGCGTTCCCACAGGGCGTATACGCAGCGTATTTGACGCTGCGCAAAATGTATGGCAGCAGCGGGAAATACGCTGCGTATCCCTTGCTCACTATACACATAGGGCTTTCCGGCGGCAGCCCTATGTGTGTAGTGAGTTTTGGAGGCGGGGCCGTGTGCCGGCGTGTCTGTGACGCGCGGCTCCGCCTCCAAAACTCACTACACACATAGGGCTGCCGCCGGAAAGCCCTGTGTGTATAGTGAGCAAGGGATACGCAGCGTATTTCCCGCTGCTGCCATACATTTTGCGCAGCGTCAAATACGCTGCGTATACGCCCTGTGGGAACGCACCCCAAATTTTTTGAAAAATTGGAAAATAGCTGCTGAACTTTGAAGCCCACTGATGTCTTCCAAAAGTAAAAACATGTCAACTTTATGATGCAAACATAAATTATACATATTGTATATGTGAATCAATATATAATTTATTTGGGTTTCAAAGTTTAAGAAATGTAAAAGTTTAAAACATTTTTCATCAAATTTTGGAATTTTTCACCAAGAAATGATTCAAGTATCGACAAAAATTTACCACTAACATAAAGTAGAATATGTCACGAAAAAACTAACTCGTAATCAGAATGAAAAGTAAAAGCATCGCAGAGTTATTAATGCTTAACCCCTTGGGGACGGAGCCCATTATAACCCTAAGGACGGGAGCATTTTTTGCAAATCTAACCACTGTCACTTTAAGCATTAATAACTCTGGGATTCTTTTACTTATAAATTTGATTCTGAGATTGTTTTTTCGTGACATATTCTACTTTATGGTAGTGGTAAATTTTTGTCGATACTTGCATCATTTCTTGGTGAAAAATTCCCAAATTTGATGAAAAATTTGAAAATTTAGCATTTTTCTAACTTTGAAGCTCTCTGCTTGTAAGGAAAATAGACATTCCATATAAATTATATATTGATTCACAAATACAATATGTCTACTTTATATTTGCATCATAAAGTTGACATGTTTTTACTTTTGGAAGACATCAGAGGGCTTCAAAGTTCAGCAGCAATTTTCCAATTTTTTACAAAATTTTCAAAATCGGAATTTTTCAGGGACCAGTTCAGGTTTGAAGTGGATTTGAAGGGCCTTCCTATTAGAAATACCCCACAAATGACCCAATTATAAAAACTGCACCCTCAAAGTATCCATAATGACATTCAGTAAGTTTGTTAACCCTTTAGGTGTTTCACAGGAATAGCAGCAAAGTGAAGGAGAAAATTCAAAATCTTCATTTTTTACACTCGCATGTTCTTGTAGACCCAGTTTTTGAATTTTTACAAGTGGTTATAGGAGAAAAAGCCTCCAAATGTATGGAAATACCTCATATGTGTATGTCAAGTGTTCAGCGGGCGCAGTAGAGGGCTCAGAAGGGAAGGAGCGACAATGGGATTTTGGAGTGAATTTTGCTGAAATGGTTTTTGGGGGACATGTCACATTTAGGAAGCCCCTATGGTGCCAGAACAGCAGAAAACCCCACATGGAATACCATTTTGGAAACTACACCCCTCAAGGCACGTAACAAGGGGTCCAGTGAGCCTTCACTAAACGCAGGTGTTTGACAAAAATATTTCCACTAAAGTGCAGTTTCTTCCCCAAATTTACAATTTTTACAAAGGGTTATGGGAGAGAATGCCCCCCAAAATTTGTAACCCCATCTCCTCTGAGTATGGAAATACCCCATGTTAGTACTTAAAATGCTCTGCGGGTGAAATACAATGCTCAGAAGAGGAGGAGCGCCATTTAGCTTTTGGAAAGATAATTCGTTTGGAATGGTAGTCAGGAGCCATGTGCGTTTACAAAGCCCCCTGTGGTGCCAGAACAGTGGACCCCCCACATGTGACCCCATTTTGGAAACTACACCCCTCACAGAATTTATTAAGGGGTGCAGTGAGTATTTACACCCCACTGGCGTTTGACAGATCTTTGGAACAGTGGACTGTGCAAATGAAATATAAAATTTTTCATTTTCACGGACCACTGTTCCAAAAATCTGTCAGACACATGTGGGGCGTAAATGCTCACTGTACCCCTTATTACATTACACGAGGGGTGTAGTTTCCAAAATGGGGTCACATGTGGGGGGGGGGTCCAGTGTTCTGGCATTATAAACTCATGTGGCCTTCAATTCCGGACACATTTTCTCTTCAAAATCCCAATGGCGCTCCTTCTCTTCTGAGCATTGTAGTGCGCCTGCCGAGCACTTTACATCCACATATGGGGTATGTTCTTACTCAGAGGAAATGGGGTTACAAATTTTGGGGGGCTTTTTTCCTATTTTCCCTTGTGAAAATGAAAAATTTAGGGTAACACCAGCATTTTAGTGAAAACATTTTTTTATTTTTTATTTTCCCATCCAAATTTTATGAAAATTCATCAAACACCTGTGGGGTGTTCAGGCTCACTATACCCCTTGTTACGTTCCGTGGGGGGGTGTAGTTTCCAAAATGGGGTCACATGTGGGTATTTATGTTTTTGCGTTTATGTCAGAACCACTGTAAAATCAGCCACCCCTGTGCAAATCACCAATTTAGGCCTCTAATGTACATGGTGCGCTCTCACTCCTGAGCCTTGTTGTGCATCCGCAGAGCGTTTTACGCCCACATATGGGGTATTTCCGTACTCAGGAGAAATTGTGTTACTAATTTTGGGGGGCTTTGTTTCCTTTTACTGCTTGTGAAAATAAAAAGTATGGGGCAACACCAGCATGTTAGTGTAAACTTTTTTTTTTTTTTTTACACTAACAGGCTGGTGTAACCCCCAACTTTTCCTTTTCATAAGGGGTAAAAGGAGAAAAAGCCCCCCAAAATTTGTAGTGCAATTTCTCCCGAGTACGGAAATACCCCATATGTGGCCCTAAACTGTTTCCTTGAAATACGACAGGGCTCTGAAGTGAGAGAGCGCCATGTGCATTTGAGGACTAAATTAGGAATTGCATAGGTGCGGACATAGGGGTATTCTACGCCAGTGATTCCCAAACAGGGTGCCTCCAGCTGTTGCTTAACTCCTAGCATGCCTGGACAGTCAGTGGCTGTCCAGAAATGCTGGGAGTTGTTGTTTTGCAACAGCTGGAGGCTCTGTTTTGGAAACACTGCCGTACAATACGTTTTTCATTTTTATTGGGGGGGACAGTGTAAGGGGGTGTATATGTAGTGTTTACTCTTTATTATGTGTTAGTGTAGTGTAGTGTTTTTAGGGTACATTCGCACTGGCGGGTTACGGTGAGTTTCCCGCTAGGAGTTTGAGCTGCGGCGAAAAATTTGCCGCAGACCAAACTTGAAGCAGGAAACTGACTGTAAACCTGTCCGTGTGAATGTACCCTGTACGTTCACATGGGGGGGGGGACAAACCTCCAGCTGTTTCAAAACCACAACTCCCAGCATGCACTGACAGTGCATGCTTGGAGTTGTACTTTTGCAACAGCTGGAGGCACACTGGTTGGAAAACCTTCAGTTAGGTTCTGTTACCTAACAGTATTTTCCAACCAGTGTGCCTCCAGCTGTTGCAAAACTACAACTCCCGGCATGTACTTACATACCGTGCATGCTGGGAGTTGTACTTTTGCAACAGCTGGAGGCACACTGGTTGGAAAACCTTCAGTTAGGTTCTGTTACCTAACTCAGAATTTTCCAACTAGTGTGCCTCCAGCTGTTGCAAAACTACAACTCCCAGCATGTACTAATCGCCGAAGGGCATGCTGGGAGATGTAGTTATGCAACAGCTGGAGGTTACGGAATTATAACTCCCAGCATTGTGAGACAGCTGTTTGCTGTTTGAGCATGCTGGGATTTGCAGTTTTGCAACATCTGGAGGGCTACAGTTTATAGACCACTGCACAGTGATTTCCAAACTTTGACCCTCCAGATGTTGCAAAACTACAAATCCCAGCATGCCCTGACAGCAAAGAGCTGTTTGAGCATGCTAGGAGATGTAGTTTTGCAAGATCTGGAGGGATACAGTTTAGAGACCACTATATATTGGTCTCAAACTGCAACCCTCCAGCTATTGCAAAACTACATATTCCAGCATGCCCAAACTGCAAACAGCTGTCTGGGCATGCTGGGAGTTGTAGTTTTGCAACATCTGGAGGGCTACAGTCTCAGACTGTAGCCCTCCAGATGTTGCTAGTCAACTTACCGGCTTCCGTAGCATCCAGGGAGCCGTCTTCTTCCGCACGCCACCCGCGCCAATCTCCGTCGCCGCCCGACGATCCCCTTCGCCCGCAGCCTCCGGAGGGGTAAGTGGACGTCGGCGCCCGGTCCTCTTAGTTTTCCCCGTTCTGGCCCGCCTATTGTGGGTGGGCAGGACGGGGAAAACAAGAGTAAACCCCTCGGCCCCTGATCTGCTATTGGTGGTCGCGTCTAGACCACCAATAGCAGGGATAGGAGGGGTGGTCGCAGTACAGTTTTTAAACCGGAGACAAAATCGTGGTCAACCACGGTTTTGACTCCGGTTTAAAAACCGTACTGCAACCGCATACATTTTTTTTTAACTTGGACGTCAATGGGAAACGCACATGTATACGGTTCCATACAGGAAAAATTTATACGTTTTTACTTTGCACATGCGCATTTGAATCCTAAAGTCCCCACCAAAGACCCCTCCCATTAAAAATGGACAAAAATTTCAAAAACGTATGGGGTTTTTTTTTCAATAAAAACTGACGGAACTGTATGCACTTTTAAAAACAGTATACTGTTTAAAATTGCATACGGTTTACTTTTTTCCATACTGTTCCATCCGTTTTTTTGCCATACGGTTTTCTTTAGAAAAACGGATTGAAAACAGTATGGCAAAAACGTAGTGTGAACCCAGCCTTAGCCGTGGTTCCTGGTTGCGGATAGCTCCTGAGCATGCTTAATATAACTGGAGCGGGCAATGGACATAAATATACATTCATTGTCCTTAAGGGGTTAATGACACTTGACTGCCTTGGCTTGATCCGTGCATGCTGAGAGCGTGGCATTTGCAAGTGAGCTGTTCTTGTCTATGCACAAAGCTGCAAACAGTGCTATTTTGTCTAGTAATATTTTGGACCCCATGTTGGCAGGGCCATATTTACAGATTGCACTTGCCGCTGCTCTAGGAACTCGGACGTTTACATGAGCGGATTTACTTTCAAACTCTCAGCATTTTCCCTTCTGCGAGTTTGAAAGGGGGCAGGCTCTCCATGGCAAATTTTTGGCAGCAGTTCTGCTTTTGAAAATCAATGTCAGACCCTATTGACCTCAAGGGGTTCTGCGGTAGATTCCGCAACCGCAAATTTGCAGTGGAGAGCCTGCCCACTTTCAAACTCGCAATGGGAAACACGCTGTGAGTTTGAAAGTAAATCGTGTTGTGTGAATAAGCCCTTACGGTAATTCCACATGTGTCTGAATTTTATAATGAAGATCTGTCACAAAAATACAGCAAAAACTGCATGCATTACTTGCGGATTTTGTTACTGATTAACCTTGGATCTCACCCTATACACAAAAAGTGGGGAAATCACAAATCCACAACATAATAATAGAGCGGCTGTTCTGACTTTTTTGGATTTAACTAACGTCCGATATATTTCTCTAAGACACAGCATGTTGGGAACAGCTACATCATAAGTATATATCATTTATTTAATGCTGACCCCCCCCCCCCCAGGTTTCTGGTTGAAAATATAGCCCTATGTGTCAGAAATGTGACAGACCCTATAAAACTCTTCCCATGTCATCGCTTTTCATTTCTTTTCTTTTTTTCTCTTCCTCCCCGCCTTCTAAGATAACTTCTTATTTTTCCACCAACAGAGTCATATAATAAGGATTTTTTTATTTATAGCACAATGGGGGACATTTATCAAGGGATTTAGAGCTCTTTTTTTGCTTACAAAAGTTGCACAAAAAGTCGCATTAGCACTTAAGCAACTTTTTGTGCGAATTTTGGCTGTAAGCAAAAAGTTACATAAAAACGTACGAAAGTAAATTTTATTTTTTACTTTTCAGTGGTCAGGGATTTATCAAGTGCGAAAGTCGCGCAAAAAGTCGCAAGCCCTCAAAAACTGTTCTCAAATTTGCTCTCAAATTTGCTCTCAAAAAACTGCTTTTGAGAGCAAATTTTATATTTCCCGCTGGCAGCCGAGATCACGGCTCCAGCGGGAAATATATTGCCACTGTACAATGGAGCCCGGGCTGGCATCACTCTGAAGCCGTCTGGGCTCCGTCTGATTCTAACCCCGCTACCCTAACATAATGACATCCCCCTTGTCTCCTACCCGCCTGCGCCGCACATCTCCCATCTGTCTGCTACCTGTTGCAAGACTACAACTCCCAGCATGTCCATACAGTGAGGGCATGCTGGGAGTTGTAGTATTGTAGCGGGCGGACAATGTGCGGTGCGGGCGGGTGGAAGAAAAGGGGGGGGTGGGGGTATGTACAGCAATGTCCTCATCCCCATCATTATCTTAGGGTAGCGGGGATAGAATCAGAGGAGCTCGGGCGGCTGCAGAGTGATGCCAGCCCGGGCTCCTTTTAACATTCCTCGGAGCTGCGGATATTGCGGCTCTGCTAAATGTTAAAAGGAGCCCGGGCTAGCCACACTTCAGTCGCCCGGGCTCCAAAAAATGCTGATCACTGTACTCCCCTGAATCTAAAGTAATCCACAAGAAACACAGTTCTGAAATGAGAAGAAAAAAAACGAGTTAGTACATTTAGGGGAAAAAAAGCGGTAAAAAATGTAAAAAAAAAACAACATATATATATATATATATATATATATATATATGTATATATATATCACACATTTTTTTCAAAGCTACAAATTTGTGTTCTGAAGTCATTTATTGGTTTTTGCTTATGTATGCTAAAAAAATGGTATTCAAAAGTGATTTCTTGGTTTTTGCTTATGTAAGCCAAATTTATCAACCCACCATGATAGTATAATAAATGTTTCATACATAAGCAAAGCCAAAAGCAAGAAAAAAATGCCTACAGAACTTAGTTACCAAAGCAACGATGATAAATGTCCCCGAATATTCTTTAATATTTTGTCTTGTAAAATGTTAGCTATCACCATAGAAGCCTAACAGATACCATTAAAACTAACAATATAAATTCATACAGTGGCCTTACCGGCTTTCTTTGTTAACCTTCCCTCATGACATCACACATGTGACATCATCAAGTGTTTGGAGCTATCTCTACCAGCCACTAGTACAGTCCAGGTCCTAACCATCAGAGGGAGCGCACACGAAGAGCAGGAGAAGAGGAAGAGGACAAGATGACACAGGAGAGGTACATAAATCTCTGCACAGATTTTGATAAATCTCCCCCTATATGTATAGTTTTCCATACATAGAAAGGGAAAAGCACCTAAATGTCTAAAACACACCTATATGTTCTATGTATGTGACCTACTAATGGGGGTGACAGGGAGGAGATCTCTGAACTTTCAACATGACATTTTCAGTAGAGATGATTCAGGGATTTATCCAATTGACAGCAGGTGATGGAGAAATGTTTCTGCACCGTGTCTATGACAATCATGGATGGTTCTTGCCTTCCTTAGTTTGTAGCGCTATTGTTACCATTAAAGATGTCAGAACCCTGAAATAAACCCTAACAGACCCAACTAACTCAGGAGTACAAGAGAGTTTGCTCATGGTTATTAAAAAATAATCTGGCATAGCTGTAATATCTGTTACAAACAGAAGCGGGGGGGGGGGGGGGGGGGCTAGAATGAAAAGGAAAAAAAAATTGATTTATATTAGTTGAAATACCTTTTCGTAAGTAGAAACAAGGACCATGAATTTATTTAAAAACATAGCCAAAAATCCCACTATAAATTCATACAGTGGCCTGACCAGCCTTCTTTGTTAACCTTCCCTTATGACATCACACATGTGACGTCATCAAGTGTTTGGAGCTATCTCTACCAGCCACTAGTACAGTTCAGGTCCTAACCATCAGAGGGAGCGCACACGAAGAGCAGGAGAAGAGGAAGAGGACAAGATGACACAGGAGAGGTACATAAATCCTAAATATTGGTCAGAATACATGTAGAGTTCGATGGCTTGCAAATAATGACAAGATCTATTAAATATGTTGGGGGAGATTCATCAAAACCTGTGGAGAGGAAAGATTGACCAGCTGCCTATAGCAACCAATCAGATCACTTCTTTAATTCTTAATAAGGCCTCTGAAAGAAGCAATCTTATTGGTTGCTAGGGGCAACTGGTCAACTTTTCCTCTGCACTGGTTTTGATAAATCTCCCCCTTTATGTATAGTTTTCCATACATAGAAAGGGAAAAGCACCTAAATGTCTAAAACACACCTATATGTTCAGTGTATGTGACCTACTAATGGGGGTGGCAGGGAAGTAATATAAGAGATCTCTGACCTTTAACATGACCTTCTGTTATAACCTAAAACAAGAATTTAGGCAGAAATAATGTATATTTCACTATTATAATGCTGGATTTCATGTATGACTATTAATACAGAATCATAAAAAGAAATGCATACATAGAATTTTCTTTAACAAGATTGTCCCACAGAGAAAATTTGGTAAAATCAGATGTGTGTCCCATACATATATGTAAAGGGGAACAAATGTGTTGTTTTTAAGGAACAAACTTATATCTCTGTAGAGTTCTTCACCCCCATGGATCTGATCACCTAGTTTCCTCTCTTAGCTCTAACCCTGCTGTTGCCAGGCGACAGAGCACACACTTTCCCACAATCCCCCTTGCTTATATGCACAGTGGAGACAAACTGCCATTACCTTCAGGAGACTGCAGGTGAACTGGGCATGTATTACCCCGCCATAGTTGGTCGTAACCAAGGGCAACAGTTATCAAAACAATGCAGGTACATGGAGGATTAGTAATCTTATATTGCTCAGTAAGAGAGATATAGACTTGCATTGAGGGGGCGGGGCGTGACATGATGAGGGGGCGGGGCTATGACATCACGAGCTCCCGGCGCAGGCTCCAGCATTCAGAACAGTTTGTTCCAAGTGCTGAGCAGCGAAGTACCCCTTTAAATGTCTAAATATCTTCAGTGTATGTGACATAGTAACAGGGGTGATAGGAAAGAAATTTTCAACATGACACACAGAGTCACACACACCTCCTGTTATAACATAAGACAAGAATTTATGTTTACATTACGTATATTTAACCATTATAATGCTGGATCTTATGTTTGACCATTAAAGGGAACCAAGCAGCAAATTTTACCATATCTAACGCTTGGCAACATGTTATACAGTGATCCCTCAACTTACAATGGCCTCAACATGCAATAGTTTCAACATACAATGGGGGAGATTTATCAAAACCTGTCCAGAGGAAAAGTTGTCTAGTTGCCCATATCAGATCACTTCTTTCATTTTTAACAAGGCCTCTGCAAAATCAAAGAAGCAATCTGATTGGTTGTTATGGGCAACTGGGCAACTTTTCCTTTGCACACATTTTGATAAATCTTCCCCAACTGTCTTTTCTGGGCAATTGTAACTTGAAATCAGACTTAGCATACAATGCTACAGACAGTCCAGATCTGCAAAACATGTCAATGGCTGGAAGTATTGACCAATCAGAATGGGCATTTTACTTCTAATACACCTGTATTACTGAAGTGCATGCATTGACTGGCTGTCTGGTAGCGCCTCCCTACAGTACAGGGAGGTACTACATGTTCTGTACTACTCGACGACTTATTAACTTCATATCCTCACCATCCCTGGGTGTAAAAATGTCTTCCAGGGATGGTGAGGATATAGATTTTACCATATATAATGTGTTGCCAGGCATTATATAGGGTAGAATCTGCAGCTTGGTTCCCTTTAACTCTGAATCATAAAAAGAAATGCATACACTGAAATTTCTTTATACCATAACTGGAATATGTACGAATATGTTGAGTAGACGTTCTAGCTGTTCTCTACCTTACATTCTTGTATTGCCTCTTACTATTAGACAGTACTGAAATTAAAGGGGGTTTTCATGACTTTTGTGATTGCTGGTCTATTTACAGAATAGCCCCTCAATTACTGTTCAGTGGGCTGCACTATACAGTGAATGGGGACGAGAGCCTTGCACTCTTCAATATATAGTGGTGGTTCTGGATAACTGCAGCTCGGCTCTCTCTGAAGTAGATGTGAGCTGAGCTTCTGTTACGCCTCGAGGCACCCCTTGGAAAAAACAATTTTCGCAGGGAACCCATACCAAAGTTGACGAGTAAAAAGGTAGCAGAAAGGTTAACATGGGTAACAGGAGTGTTGAGGAGTGTACATGGGTGGCAGGTTAGAGAAGTTTACATGGGTGATAGATGGATGTACATGGGTGACAGTGGGCGTAGTGGGTGACAGAGGGGTGTACATGGGTGACAGAGAGGTGTTGGGCGTGTAGAGGAGTGTACATGGGTGATAGAGGAGCGTAGAGGAGTGTACATGGTAACAGAGGAGTGTAGAGGATTGTACATGGGTGTCAGAGGGGTGTAGAGGAGTGTACATGGGTGACAGAGGATCGTAGAGTAGTGTACATGGGTGACAGGGGGACGTAGGGGGTGAAAGAGGGGTGTACGGGGTGATAGAAGGGTGTACATAGGTGACAGAGGGGTGTTGGGGGTGTAGAGATGTGTACATGGGTGGCAGAGTGGTTTAGAGGTGTGTATATGAGTGATAGATGGGTGTTAATGGGTGAAAGGGGGCGTAGGGGGTGACAGAGTGCTGTACATTGGTGACAGAGAGGTGTTGGGGGTGTAGAGGAGTGTACGTGGGTGACAGAGGAGCGCAGAGTAGTATACATGAATAACAGAAAGGTGTAGGGGTGTACATTGGTGATAGAGGGGTGTAGAGGAGTGTGCATGGGTGACAGGGGAGCGTAGAGGAGTGTAAATGGATAACAGATGGGTGTAGAGGGGTGTACATGGGTGACAGAGCGGTGTAGAGGAGTGTACATGGGTGACAGAGGGGTGTAGAGGAGTGTACAAGGGTGACAGAGGGGTGTAGAGGAGTGTACATGGGTGACAGAGGGGTGTAGAGAAGTGTACATGGGTAACAGAGGAGTGTAGAGGAGTGTACAGAGGCCTACATTACTATTACTTGATTAACTGTTGTATATTATATAAAACATTTAGATAAAATATTTTACAAAAAAATACATTATATTTTAAGTTCCTTTTTCCATAATTCCTGAGATAAGTAGTTCTGGCCCTAGAGTGTTATATATATTAGCGTCTGTAGCATGTATCAGGAAGATGTTATCATACCTGTGTCTTTTTTACAGAGTACTGATGCCCGGTGAAAAGGTGAACGTGACATATACCCCCGTCAGTTGCAAGAAATGAACCACGAAACAGGTAATTAATATTTATATTAATTACTGATAACAATCAGGCTAGATGTAAAATCTAGACCTGCAGACATGTCATAGTCTTTCTCGTATACATGAAGATATATGTGTTTTTAATAAGTATATCGTCTATGGACAGCTTTATATATAACACAACCATATCTCAGGTACAGAGATTAGGAACATTCCAAAGTTGGCGAGTAAAAAGGTAGCAGAAAGGTGAACATGGGTAGCAGGAGTGTCGAGGAGTGTACATGGGTGGCAGAGTGGTTTAGAGGAGTGTACATGGGTGATAGATGGGTGTACATGGGTGACTGGGGGCGTAGAGAGTGACAGAGGGGTGTACATGGGTGACAGAGGTGTTGGGTGTGTAGAGGAGTGTACATGGGTGATAGGGGAGCATAGAGGAGTGTACATGGTAACAGAGGAGTGTCGAGGAGTGTACATGGGTGTGAGAGGGGTGTAGAGGAGTGTACATGGGTGACAGAGGAGCGTAGAGGAGTGTAAATGGGTAACAGAGGAGTATACATGGGTGACAGGGGGACGTAGGGGGTGAAAGAGGGGTGTAAGGGGTGATAGAGGGGTGTACATAGGTGACAGAGGGGTGTTGGGGGTGTAGAGGAGTGTACATGGGTGACAGAGGATCGTAGAGTAGTGTACATGGGTGACAGGGGGACGTAGGGGGTGAAAGAGGGGTGTACGGGGTGATAGAAGGGTGTACATAGGTGACAGAGGGGTGTTGGGGATGTAGAGATGTGTACATGGGTGGCAGAGTGGTTTAGAGGAGTGTATGTGAGTGATAGATGGGTGTGAATGGGTGAAAGGGGGCGTAGGGGGGTGACAGAGTGGTGTACATTGGTGACAGAGAGGTGTTGGGGTTGTAGATTAGTGTAAGTGGGTGACAGAGGAGGGCAGAGTAGTATACATGGATAACAGAAGGGTGTAGGGTTGGCACAATGGTGATAGAGGGGTGTAGAGGAGTGTACATGGGTGACTGAGGGGTGTAGAGGAGTGTACATGGGTGACAGAGGAGCGTAGAGGAGTGTACATGGGTAACAGAGAAGTATACATGGGTGACAGGGGGACGTAGGGGGTGAAAGAGGGGTGTACGGGGTGATAGAGTGGTGTACATAGGTGACAGAGGGGTGCTGGGGGTGTAGAGGTGTGTACATGGGTGGCAGAGTGGTTTAGAGGAGTGTATATGAGTGATAGATGGGTGTAAATGGGTAAAAGGGGGCGTAGGGGGTTATAGAGTGGTGTACATTGGTGACAGAGAGGTGTTGGGGGTGTAGAGGAGTGTACGTGGGTGACGGAGAAGCGTAGAGGAGTGTAAATGGATAACAGATGGATGTAGAGGGGTATACATGGGTGACAGAGCGGTGTAGAAGAGTGTACATGGGTGACAGAGGGGTGTAGAGGAGTGTACATGGGTGACAGAGGGGTGTAGAGGAGTGTACATGGGTGAGAGAGGGGTGTAGAAGAGTGTACATGGGTAACAAAGGAGTGTACAGAGGCCTACATTACCATTACTTGATTAACTGTTGTATATTATATAAAACATTTAGTTAAAATATTTTACAAAAATATACATTATATTTTAAGTTCCTTTTTCCACTCCTTTTTCCATAATTCCTGTGATAAGTAGTTTTGGCCCTAGATTGGTAAATCTAGACCTGCAGACATGTCATAGTCTTTCCCGTATACATGAAGATATATGTGTTTTTTATAAGTATATCGTCTATGGACAGCTTTATATATAACACAACCATATCTCAGGTAAAGAGATTAGGAACATTCCAAAGTTGACGAGTAAAAAGGTAGCAGAAAGGTGAACATGGGTAACAGGAGTGTCGAGGTGTGTACATGGGTGGCAGAGTGGTTTAGAGGAGTGTACATGGGTGATAGATGGATGTACATGGGTGACAGGGGGCCTAGGGGGTGACAGAGGGGAGTACATGGGTGACAGAGGTGTTGGGTGTGTAGAGGAGTGTATATGGGTAACGGGGAGCATAGGGGAGTGTACATGGTAACAGAGGAGTGTAGAGGAGTGTACATGGGTGTCAGAGGGGTGTAGAGGAGTGTACATGGGTGACAGAGGAGCGTAGAGGAGTGTACATGGGTAACAGAGGAGTGTACATGGGTGACAGGGGGACGTAGGGGGTGAAAGAGGGGTGTACGGGGTGATAGAGGGGTATACATAGGTGACAGAGGGATGATGGGGGTGTAGAGGTGTGTACATAGGTGGCAGAGTAGTTCAGAGGAGTGTATATGAGTGATAGATGGGTGTAAATGGGTGAAAGGGGGCGTAGGGGGTGACAGAGTGGTGAACATTGGTGACAGAGAGGTGTTTGGGGTGTAGAGAAGTGTACGTGGGTGACAGAGGAGCGCAGAGTAGTATACATGGATAACAGAAGGGTGTAGGGGTGTACATTGGTGATAGAGGGGTGTAGAGGAGTGTACATGGGTGACGGAGGAGCTTAGAGGAGTGTAAATGGGTAACAGATGGGTGTAGAGGGGTGTACATGGGTGACAGAGCGGTGTAGAGGAGTGTACATGGGTGACAGAGGGGTGTAGAGGAGTGTACATGGGTGACAGAGGGATGTAGAGGAGTGTACATGGGTGACAGAGGATCATAGAGTAGTGTACATGGGTGACAGGGGGACATAGGGGGTGAAAGAGGGGTGTACGGGGTGATAGAAGGGTGTACACATGTGACATAGGGGCGTTGGGGGTGTAGAGATGTGCACATGGGTGGCAGAGTGGTTTAGAGGAGTGTATATGAGTGATAGATGGGTGTAAATGGGTGAAAATGGGCGTAGGGGGTGACAGAGTTGTGTACATTGGTGACAGAGAGGTGTTGGGGGTGTAGAGGAGTGTACGTGGGTGACAGAGGAGCGCAGAGTAGTATACATGGATAACAGAAGGGTGTAGGGGTGTACATAGGTGATAGAAGGGTGTAGAGGAGTGTACATGGGTGACGGGGGAGCTTAGAGGAGTGTAAATGGGTAACAGATGGGTGTAGAGGGGTGTACATGGGTGACAGAGCGGTGTAGAGGAGTGTACATGGGTGACAGAGGGGTGTAGAGGAGTGTACATGGGTGACAGAGGGGTGGAGAGGAGTGTACATGGGTGACAGAGGAGCGCAGAGTAGTATACATGGATAACAGAAGGGTGTAGGGGTGTACATTGGTGATAGAAGGGTGTAGAGGAGTGTACATGGGTGACGGGGGAGCTAGAGGAGTGTAAATGGGTAACAGATGGGTGTAGAGGGTTGTACATGGATGACAGAGCGGTGTAGAGGAGTGTACATGGGTGACAGAGGGGTGTAGAGGAGTGTACATGGGTGACAGAGGGGTGTAGAGGAGTGTACATGGGTAACAGAGGAGTGAAGAGGAGTGTACAGAGGCCTACATTACCATTACTTGATTAACTGTTTTATATTATATAAAACATTTAGATAAAATATTTTACAAAAATATACATTATATTTTAAGTTCCTTTTTTCACTCCTTTTTCTATAATTCCTGAGATAAGTAGTTCTGGCCCTAGAGTGTTATATATATTAGCGTCTGTAGCATGTATCAGGAACATGTTATCATACCTGTGTCTTTTTTACAGAGGACTGATGCCCTGTGAAAAGGTGAACGTGACATATACCCCCGTCAGTTGCAAGAAAGGAACCACGAAACAGGTAATTAATATTTATATTAATTACTGATAACAATCAGGCTAGATGTAAAATCTAGACCTGCAGACATGTCATAGTCTTTCCCGTATACATGAAGATATATGTGTTTTTAATAAGTATATCGTCTATGGACAGCTTTATATATAACACAACCATATCTCAGGTACAGAGATTAGGAACATTCTAAAGTTGACGAGTAAAAAGGTAGCAGAAAGGTGAACATGGGTAACAGGAGTGTCAAGGAGTGTACATGGGTGATAGATGGGGGTACATGCGTGACAGTGGGCATAGGGAGTGACAGAGGGGTGTACATGGGTGACAGAGAGGTGTTGGGTGTGTAGAGGAGTGTACATGGGTGATAGAGGAGCATAGAGGAGTGTTCATGGTAACAGAGGAGTGGTGTCAGAGGGGTGTAGAGGAGTGTACATGGGTGACAGAGGATCGTATAGTAGTGTACATGGGTGACAGGGGGACGTAGGGGGGAAAGAGGGGTGTACGGGGTGATAGAAGGGTGTACATAGGTGACAGAGGTGTGTTGGGGGTGTAGAGATGTGTACTTGGGTGGCAGAGTGGTTTAGAGGAGTGTATATGAGTGATAGATGGGTGTAAATGGGTGAAAGGGGGCGTAGGGGGTGACAGAGTGGTGTACATTGGTGACAGAGAGGTGTTGGGGGTGTAGAGGAGTGTATGTGGGTGACAGAGGAGTGCAGAATAGTATACATGGATAACAGAAGGGTGTAGGGGTGTACATTGGTGATAGAGGGGTGTAGAGGAGTGTACATCGGTGACGGAGGAGCTTAGAGGAGTGTCAATGGGTAACAGATGGGTGTAGAGGGGTGTACATGGGTGACAGAGGAGTGTAGAGGAGTGTACATGGGTGATAGAGGGGTGTAGAGGAGTGTACATGGGTGACAGAGGGGTGTAGAGGAGTGTACATGGGTGACAGAGGAGCGCAGAGTAGTATACATGGATAACAGAAGGGTGTAGGGGTGTACATTGGTGATAGAGGGGTGTAGAGGAGTGTACATGGGTGACGGAGGAGTGTAAATGGGTAACAGATGGGTGTAGAGGGGTATGCATGGGTGACAGAGTGGTGTAGGGGAGTGTACATGGGTGACAGAGGGGTGTAGAGGAGTGTACATGGGTGACAGAGGGGTGTAGAGGAGTGTACATGGGTGACAGAGGGGTGTAGAGGAGTGTACATGGGTAACAGAGGAGTGTACAGAGGCCTACATTACCATTACTTGATTAACTGTTGTATATTGTATAAAACATTTAGATAAAATATTTTACAAAAATATATATTATATTTTAAGTTCCTTTTTCCACTCCTTTTTCCATAATTACTGAGATAAGTAGTTCTGGCCCTAGAGTGTTATATATATTAGCATATGTAGCATGTATCAGGAACATGTTATCATACCTGTGTCTTTTTTACAGATGACTGATGCCCGGTGAAAAGGTGAACGTGACATATACCCCCGTCAGCTGCAAGAAAGGAACCACGAAACAGGTAATTAATATTTATATTAATTACTGATAACAATCAGGCTAGATGTAAAATCTAGACCTGCAGATATGTCATAGTCTTTCCCGTATACATGAAGATATATGTGTTTTAATAAGTATATCGTCTATGGACAGCTTTATATATAACACAACCATATCTCAGGTACAGAGATTAGAAACATTCCAAAGTTGACGAGTTAAAAAGGTAGCAGAAAGGGGAACATTGGTAACAGCAGTGTCGAGGAGTGTACATGGGTGGCAGAGGGGTGTAGAGGAGTGTACATGGGTGACAGGGGTGTAGAGGAGTGTACATGGGTGACAGAGGACCATAGAGTAGTGTACATGGGTGACAGGGGGACGTAGCGGGTGAAGGAGGGGTGTACAGGGTGATAGAAGGGTGTACATAGGTGACAGAGAGGTGTTGGGGGTGTAGAGGAGTGTACGTGGGTGACAGAGGAACGCAGAGTAGTATTCATGGATAACAGAAGGGCGTAGGGGTGTACATTGGTGATAGAAGGGTGTAGAGGAGTGTACATGGGTAACGGAGGAGCGTAGAGGAGTGTAAATGGGTAACAGATGGGTGTAGAGGGGTGTACATGGGTGACAGAGCGATGTAGAGGAGTGTACATGGGTGACAGAGGGGTGTAGAGGAGTGTACATGGGTGACAGAGGGGTGTAGAGGAGTGTACATGGGTAACAGAGGAGTGAAGAGGAGTGTACAGAGGCCTACATTACCATTACTTGATTAACTGTTGTATATTATATAAAACATTTAGATAAAGTATTTACGAATATATACATTATATTTTAAGTTCCTTTTTCCACGCCTTTTTCCATAATTCCTGAGATAAGTAGTTCTGGCCCTAGAGTGTTATATATATTAGCATCTGTAGCATGTATCAGGAACATGTTATCATACCTGTGTCTTTTTTACAGATGACTGATGCCCGGTGAAAAGGTGAACGTAACATATACCCCCATCAGCTGCAAGAAAGTAACCAAGAAACAGGTAATTAATATTTGTATTAATTACTGATAACAATCAGTCTAGATGTAAAATCTAGATCTGCAGACATGTCATAGTCTTTCTCGTATACATGAAGATATATGTGTTTTTAATAAGTATATCGTCTATGGACAGCTTTATATATAACACAACCATATCTCAGGTACAGAGATTAGGAACATTCCAAAGTTGACGATTAAAAAGGTAGCAGAAAGGTGAACATGGGTAACAGGATTGTCAAGGAGTGTACATGGGTGGCAGAGTGGTTTAGAGGAGTGTACATGGGTGATAGATGGGTGTACATGGGTGACAGTGGGTGAGGGGGTGACAGAGGGGTGTACATGGATGACAGAGGTGTTGGGTGTGTAGAGGAGTGTACATGGGTGATAGAGGAGCGTAGAGGAGTGTACATGGTAACAGGAGTGTAGAGGAGTGTACATGGGTGTCAGAGGGGTGTAGAGGAGTGTACATGGGTGACAGAGGATCGTAAAGTAGTTTACATTGGTGACAGGGGGACATAGGGGGTGAAAGAGGGTTGTACGGGGTGATAGAAGGATGTAGATAGGTGACAGAGGTGTGTTGGGGGTGTAGAGATGTGTACATGGGTGGCAGAGTGGTTTAGAGGAGTGTATATGAGTGATAAATGGGTGTAAATGGGTGAAAGGGGGCGTAGGGGGTGACAGAGTGGTGTATATTGGTGACAGAGAGGGGTTGGGGTGTAGAGGAGTGTACGTGGGTGACAGAGGAGCGCAGAGTAGTATACATGGATAACAGAACGGTGTAGGGGTGTACATTGGTGATAGAGGGGTGTAGAGGAGTGTACTTGGGTGACAGAGGAGCTTAGAGGAGTGTCAATGGGTAACAGATGGGTGTAGAGGGGTGTACATGGTTGACAGAGGGGTGTAGAGGAGTGTACATGGGTGACAGAGGGCTGTAGAGGAGTGTACATGGGTGACAGAGGGGTGTAGAGGAGTGTACATGGGTGACAGAGGATCGTAGAGTAGTGTACATGGGTGACAGGGGGACGTAGAGGGTGAAAGAGGGGTGTATGGGGTGATAGAAGCGTGTACGTAGGTGACAGAGGGGTGTTGGGGGTGTAGAGATGTGTACATGGGTGGCAGAGTGGTCTAGAGGAGTGTATATGAGTGATAGATGGGTGTAAATGGGTGAAAGGGGGCGTAGGGCGTAACAGAGTGGTGTACATTGGTGACAGAGAGGTGTTGGGGGTGTAGAGGAGTGTACGTGGGTGACAGAGGAGCGCAGAGTAGTATACATGGATAACAGAAGAGTGTAGGGATGTACATTGCTGATAGAAGGGTGTAGAGGAGTGTACATGGGTGACAGAGGAGCTTAGAGGAGTGTAAATGGGTAACAGATGGGTGTAGAAGGGTGTACATAGGTGACAGAGTGGTGTAGAGGAGTGTACATGGGTGACAGAGGGGTGTAGAGGAGTGTACATGGGTGACAGAGGGGTGAAGAGGAGTGTACATGGGTGACAGAGGGGTGTAGAGGTGTGTACATGGGTGACAGAGGATCATAGGGTAGTGTACATGGGTGACAGGGGGACGTAGGGGGTGAAAGGGGTGTACAGGGTGATAGAAGGGTGTACATAGGTGACAGAGGGGTGTTGGGGGTGTAGAGATGTGTACATGGGTGGCAGAGTGGTTTGGAGGAGTGTATATGAGTGATAGATGGGTGTAAATGGGTGAAAGGGGCGTAGGGGGTGACAGAGTGGTGTACATTGGTGACAGAGAGGTGTTGGGGGTGTAGAGGAGTGTACATGGGTGTCGGAGGAGCGCAGAGTAGTATTCATGGATAACAGAAGGGTGTAGGGGTGTACATTGGTGATAGAAGGGTGTAGAGGAGTGTACATGGGTGACGGAGGAGTGTAGAGAAGTGTAAATGGGTAACAGATGCGTTTAGAGTGGTGTACATGGGTGACAGAGCGGTGTAGAGGAGTGTACATGGGTGACAGAGGGGTGTAGAGGAGTGGACATGGGTGACAGAGCGGTGTAGAGGAGTGTACATGGGTGACAGAGGGGTGTAGAGGAGTGTACATGGGTGACAGAGGGGTGTAGAGGAGTGTACATGGGTGACAGAGGGGTGTAGAGGAGTGTACATGGGTAACAGAGGAGTGAAGAGGAGTGTACAGAGGCCTACATTACCATTACTTGATTAACTGTTGTATATTATATAAAACATTTAGATAAAATATTTAACAAAAATATACATTATATTTTAAGTTCCTTTTTCCACTCCTTTTTCCATAATTCCTGAGATAAGTAGTTCTGGCCCTAGAGTGTTATATATATTAGCGTCTGTAGCATGTATCAGGAACATGTTATCATACCTGTGTCTTTTTTACAGAGGACTGATGCCCGGTGAAAAGGTGAACGTGACATATACCCCCGTCAGCTGCAAGAAAGGAACCATGAAACAGGTAATTAATATTTATATTAATTACTAATAACAATCAGGCTAGATGTAAAATCTAGACCTGCAGACATGTCATAGTCTTTCCCGTATACATGAAGATATATGTGTTTTTAATAAGTATATCGTCTATGGACAGCTTTATATATAACACAACCATATCTCAGGTACAGAGATTAGGAACATTCCAAAGTTGACGAGTAAAAAGGTAGCAGAAAGGTGAACATGGGTAACAGGAGTGTCGAGGAGTGTACATGGGTGATAGATGGGTGTACATGGGTGACAGTGGGCGTAGGGAGTAACAGAGGGGGGAACATGGGTGACAGAGAGGTGTTGGGTGTGTAGAGGAGTGTACATGGGTGATAGAGGAGCGTAGAGGAGTGTACATGGTAACAGAGGAGTGGTCCCAGAGGGGTGTAGAGGAGTGTACATGGGTGACAGAGGATCGTAGAGCAGTGTACATGGGTGACAGGGGGACGTAGGGGGTGAAAGAGGGGTGTACGGGGTGATAGAAGGGTGTACATAGGTGACAAAGGTGTGTTGGGGGTTTAGAGGTGTGTACTTGGGTGGTAGAGTGGTTTAGAGGAGTGTATATGAGTGATAGATGGGTGTAAATGGTGAAAGGGGGCGTAGGGGGTGACAGAGTGGTGTACATTGGTGACAGAGAGGTGTTGGGGGTGTAGAGGAGTGTACATGGGTGTCGGAGGAGCGCAGAGTAGTATTCATGGATAACAGAAGGGTGTAGGGGTGTACATTGGTGATAGAAGGGTGTAGAGGAGTGTACATGGGTGACGGAGGAGCGTAGAGAAGTGTAAATGGGTAACAGATGCGTTTAGAGTGGTGTACATGGGTGACAGAGCGGTGTAGAGGAGTGTACATGGGTGACAGAGGGGTGTAGAGGAGTGGACATGGGTGACAGAGCGGTGTAGAGGAGTGTACATGGGTGACAGAGGAGTGTAGAGGAGTGTACATGGGTGACAGAGGGGTGTAGAGGAGTGTACATGGGTAACAGAGGAGTGAAGAGGAGTGTACAGAGGCCTACATTACCATTACTTGATTAACTGTTGTATATTATATAAAACATTTAGATAAAATATTTAACAAAAATATACATTATATTTTAAGTTCCTTTTTCCACTCCTTTTTCCATAATTCCTGAGATAAGTAGTTCTTGCCCTAGAGTGTTATATATATTAGCGTCTGTAGCATGTATCAGGAACATGTTATCATACCTGTGTCTTTTTTACAGAGGACTGATGCCCGGTGAAAAGGTGAACGTGACATATACCCCCGTCAGCTGCAAAAAAGGAACCATGAAACAGGTAATTAATATTTATATTAATTACTAATAACAATCAGGCTAGATGTAAAATCTAGACCTGCAGACATGTCATAGTCTTTCCCGTATACATGAAGATATATGTGTTTTTAATAAGTATATCGTCTATGGACAGCTTTATATATAACACAACCATATCTCAGGTACAGAGATTAGGAACATTCCAAAGTTGACGAGTAAAAAGGTAGCAGAAAGGTGAACATGGGTAACAGGAGTGTCGAGGAGTGTACATGGGTGATAGATGGGTGTACATGGGTGACAGTGGGCGTAGGGAGTAACAGAGGGGGGAACATGGGTGACAGAGAGGTGTTGGGTGTGTAGAGGAGTGTACATGGGTGATAGAGGAGCGTAGAGGAGTGTACATGGTAAGAGAGGAGTGGTCCCAGAGGGGTGTAGAGGAGTGTACATGGGTGACAGAGGATCGTAGAGCAGTGTACATGGGTGACAGGGGGACGTAGGGGGTGAAAGAGGGGTGTACGGGGTGATAGAAGGGTGTACATAGGTGACAGAGGTGTGTTGGGGGTTAAGAGGTGTGTACTTGGGTGGTAGAGTGGTTTAGAGGAGTGTATATGAGTGATAGATGGGTGTAAATGGTGAAAGGGGGCGTAGGGGGTGACAGAGTGGTGTACATTGGTGACAGAGAGGTGTTGGGGGTGTAGAGGAGTGTACGTGGGTGACAGAGGAGCGCAGAGTAGTATTCATGGATAACAGAAGGGGGTAGGGGTGTACATTGGTGATAGAGGGGTGTAGATGAGTGTACATCGGTGACGGAGGAGTGTAGAGGAGTGTACATGGGTGACAGAGAGGTGTAGAGGAGTGTACATGGGTGACAGAGGGGTGTAGAGGAGTGTACATGGGTGACAGAGGGGTGTAGAGGAGTGTACATGGGTAACAGAGGAGTGTACAGAGGCCTACATTACCATTACTTGATTAACTGTTGTATATTATATAAAACATTTAGATAAAATATTTTACAAAAATATACATTATATTTTAAGTTCCTTTTTCCACTCCTTTTTCCATAATTCCTGAGTTAAGTAGTTCTGGCCCTAGAGTGTTATATATATTAGCGTCTGTAGCATGTATCAGGAACATGTTATCATACCTGTGTCTTTTTTACAGATGACTGATGCCCGGTGAAAAGGTGAACGTGACATATACCCCCGTCAGCTGCAAGAAAGGAATCACGAAACAGGTAATTAATATTTATATTAATTACTGATAACAATCAGGCTAGATGTAAAATCTAGACCTGCAGACATGTCATAGTCTTTCCCGTATATATGAAGATATATGTGTTTTTAATAAGTATATCGTCTATGGACAGCTTTATATATAACACAACCATATCTCAGGTACAGAGATTAGGAACATTCCAAAGTTGACGAGTAAAAAGGTAGCAGAAAGGGGAACATTGGTAACAGCAGTGTCGAGGAGTGTACATGGGTGGCAGAGTGGTTTAGAGGAGTGTACATGGGTGATAGATGGGTGTACATGGGTAACAGGGGGCATAGGGGGTGACAGAGGGGTGTACATGGGTGACAGAGGTGTTGGGTGTGTAGAGGAGTGTACATGGGTAATAGGGGAGCATAGAGGAGTGTACATGGTAACAGAGGAGTGTAGAGGAGTGTACATGGGTGTCAGAGGAGTGTAGAGGAGTGTACATGGGTGACAGAGGAGCGTAGAGGAGTGTACATGGGTAACAGAGGAGTGTGCATGGGTTACAGGGGGACGTAGGGGGTGAAAGAGGGGTGTACGGGGTGATAGAGGGGTGTACATAGGTGACAGAGGGGTGTTGGGGGTGTAGAGGTGTGTACATGGGTGGCAGAGTGGTTCAGAGGAGTGTATATGAGTGATAGATGGGTGTAAATGGGTGAAAGGGGGCGTAGGGGATGACAGAGTGGTGTACATTGGTGACAGAGAGGTGTTAGGGATGTAGAGGAGTGTATGTTGGTGACAGAGGAGCGCAGAGTAGTATACATGGATAACAGAAGGGTGTAGGGGTGTACATTGGTGATAGAGGGGTGTAGAGGTGTGTACATGGGTAACGGAGGAGCTTAGAGGAGTGTAAATGGGTAACAGATGGGTGTAGAGGGGTGTACATAGGTGACAGAGCGGTGTAGAGGAGTGTACATGGGTGACAGAGGGGTGTAGAGGAGTGTACATGGGTGACAGAGGGGTGTAGAGGAGTGTACATGGGTGACAGACGATCGTAGAGTAGTGTACATGGGTGACAGGGGGACATAGGGGGTGAAAGAGGGGTGTACGGGGTCATAGAAGGGTGTACATAGGTGACAGAGGGGTGTTGGGGGTGTAGAGATGTGTACATGGGTGGCAGAGTGGTTTAGAGGAGTGTATATGAGTGATAGATGGGTGTAAATGGGTGAAAGGGGGCATAGGGTTTGACAGAGTGGTGTACATTGGAGACAGAGAGGTGTTGGGGGTGTAGAGAAGTGTACGTGGGTGACAGAGGAGCGCAGAGTAGTATACATGGATAACAGAAGGGTGTAGGGGTGTACTTTGGTGATAGCAGGGTGTAGAGGAGTGTACATGGGTGACGGAGGAGCTTAGATGAGTGTAAATGGTTAACAGATGGGTGTAGAGGGGTGCACATGGGTGACAGAGGGGTGTAGAGGAGTGTACATGGGTGACAGAGGGGTGTAGAGGAGTGTACATGGGTGACAGAAGATCGTAGAGTAGTGTACATGGGTGACAGGGGGACGTAGGGGGTGAAAGAGGGGTGTACGGGGTGATAGAAGGGTGTACGTAGGTGACAGAGGGGTGTTGGGGGTGTAGAGATGTTTACATGGGTGGCAGAGTGGTTTAGAGGAGTGTATATGAGTGATAGATGGGTGTAAATGGGTGAAAGGGGGCGTAGGGGGTGACAGAGTGGTGTTTATTGGTGACAGAGAGATGTTGGGGGTGTAGAGGAGTGTACGTGGGTGACAGAGGAGCGCAGAGTAGTATACATGGATAACAGAAGGGTGTAGGGGTGTACATTGGTGGTAGAGGGGTGTAGAGGAGTGTACATGGGTGACGGAGGAGCTTAGAGGAGTGTAAATGGGTAACAGATGGGTGTAGAGGGGTGTACATGGGTGACAGAGCGGTGTAGAGGAGTGTACATGGGTGACAGAGGGGTGTAGAGGAGTGTACATGGGTGACAGAGGGGTGTGGAGGAGTGTACATGGGTAACAGAGGAGTGTAGAGGAGTGTACAGAGGCCTACTTTACCATTACTTGATTAACTGCTGTATATTATATAAAACATTTAGATAAAATATTTTACAAAAATATACATTATATTTTAAGTTCCTTTTTCCACTCCTTTTTCCATTATTTCTGAGATAAGTAGTTCTGGCCCTAGAGTGTTATATATATTAGCGTCTGTAGCATGTATCAGGAACATGTTATCATACCTGTGTCTTTTTTACAGAGGACTGATGCCGGTGAAAAGGTGAACGTGACATATACCCCCGTCATCTGCAAGAAAGGAACCACGAAACAGGTAATTAATATTTATATTAATTACTGATAACAATCAGGCTAGATGTAAAATCTAGACCTGCAGACATGTCATAATCTTTCCCGTATACATGAAGATATATGTGTTTTTAATAAGTATATCGTCTATGGACAGCTTTATATATAACACAACCATATCTCAGGTACAGAGATTAGGAACATTCCAAAGTTGACGAGTAAAAAGGTAGCAGAAAGGTGAACATGGGTAACAGGAGTGTCGAGGAGTGTACATGGGTGATAGATGGGTGTACATGGGTGACAGTGGGCGTAGGGAGTGACAGAGGGGTGTACATGGGTGACAGAGAGGTGTTGGGTGTGTAGAGGAGTGTACATGGGTGATAGAGGAGCGTAGAGGAGTATACATGGTAACAAAGGAGTGGTGTCAGAGGGGTGTAGAGGAGTGTACATGGGTGACAGAGGATCGTAGAGTAGTGTACATGGGTGACAGGGGGACATAGGGGGTGAAAGAGGGGTGTACGGGGTGATAGAAGGGTGTACATAGGTGACAGAGGGGTGTAGAGGAGTGTACATGGGTGACAGAGGGGTGTAGAGGAGTGTACATGGGTGACAGAGGGGTGTAGAGGAGTGTACATGGGTGACAGAGGGGTGTAGAGGAGTGTACATGGGTACATGGGTGTGTACATGGGTGACAGAGGGGTGTAGAGTAGTGTACATGGGTGACAGGGGACGTAGAGGGTGAAAGAGGGGTAAACGGGGTGATAGAAGGGTGTACATAGGTGACAGAGGTGTGTTGGGGGTGTAGAGATGTGTACTTGGGTGGCAGAGTGGTTAAGAGGAGTGTATATGAGTGATAGATGGGTGTAAATGGGTGAAAGGGGGCGTAGGGGGTGACAGAGTGGTGTACATTGGTGACAGAGAGGTGTTGGGGGTGTAGAGGAGTGTACGTGGGTGACAGAGGAGCGCAGAGTAGTATACATGGATAACAGAAGGGTGTAGGGGTGTACATTGGTGATAGAGGGGTGTAGAGGAGTGTACATGGGTGACAGAGGAGTGTAGAGGAGTGTAAATGGGTAACAGATGGGTGTAGATGGGTGTACATGGTTGACAGAGGGGTGTAGAGGAGTGTACATGGGTGACAGAGGGGTGTAGAGGAGTGTACATGGGTGACAGAGGGGTGTAGAGGAGTGTACATGGGTGACAGAGGGGTGTAGAGGAGTGTACATGGGTAACAGAGGAGTGTAAAGAGGCCTACATTACCATTACTTGATTAACTGTTGTATATTATATAAAACATTTAGATAAAATATTTTACAAAAATATACATTATATTTTAAGTTCCTTTTTCCACTCCTTTTTCCATAATTCCTGAGTTAAGTAGTTCTGGCCCTAGAGTGTTATATATATTAGCGTCTGTAGCATGTATCAGGAACATGTTATCATACCTGTGTCTTTTTTTACAGATGACTGATGCCCGGTAAAAAGGTGAACGTGACATATACCCCCGTCAGCTGCAAGAAAGGAACCACGAAACAGGTAATTTATATTTATATTAATTACTGATAACAATCAGGCTAGATGTAAAATCTAGACCTGCAGACATGTCATAGTCTTTCCCGTATATATGAAGATATATGTGTTTTTAATAAGTATATCGTCTATGGACAATTTTATATATAACACAACCATATCTCAGGTACAGAGATTAGGAACATTCCAAATTTGACGAGTAAAAAGGTAGCAGAAAGGGGAACATTGGTAACAGCAGTGTCGAGGAGAGTTCTTGGGTGGCAGAGTGGTTTAGAGGAGTGTACATGGGTGATAGATGGGTGTACATGGGTGACAGGGGGCATAGGGGGTGACAGAGGGGTGTACATTGGTGACAGAGGTGATGGGTGTGTAGAGGAGTGTACATGGGTAATAGGGGAGCATAAAGGAGTGTACATGGTAACAGAGGAGTGTTAAGAAATGTACATGGGTGTCAGAGGGGTGTAGAGGAGTGTACATGGGTGACAGAGAAGCGTAGAGGAGTGTACATGGGTAACAGAGGAGTGTACATGGGTGACAGGGGCTGTAGAGGAGTGTACATGGGTGACAAAGGGGTGTAGAGGAGTGTACATGGGTGACAGAGGATCGTAGAGTAGTGTACATGGGTGACAGGGGTACGTAGGGGGTGAAAGAGGGGTTTACGGGGTGATAGAAGGGTGTACACAGGTGACAGAGTGGTGTTGGGGGTGTGGAGATGTGTACATGGGTGGCAGAGTGGTTTAGAGGAGTGTATATGAGTGATAGATGGGTGTAAATGGGTGAAAGGGGGCGTAGGGGGTGACAGAGTGGTGTACATTGGTGACAGAGAGGTGTTGGGGGTGTAGAGGAGTGTATGTGGGTGACAGAGGAGCGCAGAGTAGTATACATGGATAACAGAAGGGTGTAGGGGTGTACATTGATGATAGAAGGGTGTAGAGGAGTGTACATGGGTGACGGAGGAGCTCAGAGGAGTATAAATGGGTAACAGATGGGTGTAGAGGGGTGTACATGGGTGACAAAGGGGTGTAGAGGAGTGTACATGGGTGACAGAGGGGTGTAGAGGAGTGTACATGGGTGACAGAGGATCGTAGAGTAGTGTACATGGGTGACAGGGGGACGTAGGGGGTGAAAGAGGTGTGTACGGGGTGATAGAAGGGTGTACGTAGGTGACAGAGGGGTGTTGGGGGTGTAGAGATGTGTACATGGGTGGCAGAGTGGTTTAGAGGAGTGTATCTGAGTGATAGATGGGTGTAAATGGGTGAAAGGGGACGTAGGGGGTGACAGAGTGGTGTACATTGGTGACAGAGAGGTGTTGGGGGTGTAAAGGAGTGTACGTGGGTGGCAGAGGAGCGCAGAGTAGTATACATGGATAACAGAAGGGTGTAGGAGTGTACATTGGTGATAGAAGGGTGTAGAGGAGTGTACATGGTTGACGGAGGAGCTTAGAGGAGTGTAAATGGGTAACAGATGGGTGTAGAGGGGTGTACATGGGTGACAGAGCGGTGTAGAGGAGTGTACATGGGTGACAGAGGAGTGTAGAGGAGTGTAAATGGGTAAGAGATGGGTGTAGGGGAGTGTACATGGGTGAAAGAGGGGTGTAGAGGAGTGTACATTGGTGACAGAGGGGTGTAGAGGAGTGTACATGGGTGACAGAGGGGTGTAGAGGAGTGTACATGGGTAACAGAGGAGTGTAGAGGAGTGTAGAGAGGCCCTCATTACCATTACTTGATTAACTGTTGTATATTATATAAAACATTTAGATAAAATATTTTACAAAAATATACATTATATTTTAAGTTCCTTTTTCCACTCCTTTTTCCATAATTCCTGAGTTAAGTAGTTCTGGCCCTAGAGTGTTATATATATTAGCGTCTGTAGCATGTATCAGGAACATGTTATCATACCTGTGTCTTTTTTTACAGATGACTGATGCCCGACATATACCCCCGTCAGCTGCAAGAAAGGAACCACGAAACAGGTAATTAATATTTATATTAATTACTGATAACAATCAGGCTAGATGTAAAATCTAGACCTGCAGACATGTCATAGTCTTTCCCGTATATATGAAGATATATGTGTTTTTAATAAGTATATCGTCTATGGACAGCTTTATATATAACACAACCATATCTCAGGTACAGAGATTAGGAACATTCCAAAGTTGACGAGTAAAAAGGTAGCAGAAAGGGGAATATTGGTAACAGCAGTGTCGAGGAGTGTACATGGGTGGCAGAGTGGTTTAGAGGAGTGTACATGGGTGATAGATGGGTGTACATGGGTGACAGGGGGCGTAGGGGGTGACAGAGGGGTGTACATGGGTGCCAGAGGTGTTGGGTGTGTAGAGGAGTGTACATGGGTAATAGGGGAGCATAGAGGAGTGTACATGGTAACAGAGAAGTGTGGAGGAGTGTACATGGGTGAAAGAGGAGCGTAGAGGAGTGTACATGGGTAACAGAGGAGTGTACATAGATGAAAGGGGGACGTAGGGGGTGAAAGAGGGGTGCACGGGTTGATAGAGGGGTGTACATAGGTGACAGAGGGGTGTTGGGGGTGTAGAGGTGTGTACATGGCTGGCAGAGTGGTTCAGAGGAGTGTATATGAGTGATAGATGGGTGTAAATGGGTGAAAGGGGGCGTAGGGGGTGACAGAGTGGTGTACATTGGTGACAGAGAGGTGTTGGGGGTGTAGAGGAGTGTACGTGGGTGACAGAGGAGCGCAGAGTAGTATACATGGATAAGAGAAGGGTGTAGGGGTGTACATTGGTGATAGAGGGGTGTAGAGGAGTGTATATGGGTGACGGAGGAGCTTAGAAGAGTGTAAATGGGTAACAGATGGGTGTAGAGGGTTGTACATGGGTGACAGAGCGGTGTAGAGGAGTGTACATGGGTGACAGAGGATCGTAGAGTAGTGTACATGGGTGACAGGGGGACGTAGGGGGTGAAAGAGGGGTGTACGGGGTGATAGAAGGGTGTACATAGGTGACAGAGGGGTGTTGGGGGTGTAGAGATGTGTACATGGGTGGCAGAATGGTTTAGAGGAGTGTATATGAGTGATAGATGGGTGTAAATGGGTGAAAGGGGGCGTATGGGGTGACAGAGTGGTATACATTGGTGACAGAGAGGTGTTGGGGGTGTAGAGGAGTGTACGTGGGTGACAGAGGAGCACAGAGTAGTATACATGGATAACAGAAGGGTGTAGGGGTGTACATTGGTGACAGAGGGGTGTAGAGGAGTGTACATGGGTGACGGAGGAGTGTAGAGGAGTGTAAATGGGTAACAGATGGGTGGAGAGGGGTGTACATGGGTGACAGAGCGGTGTAGAGGAGTGAACATGGGTGACAGAGGGGTGTAGGGGAGTGTACATGGGTGACAGAGGGGTGTAGAGGAGTGTACATGGGTGACAGAGGATCATAGAGTAGTGTACATGGGTGACAGGGGGACATAGGGGGTGAAAGAGGGGTGTACGGGGTGATAGAAGGGTGTACACAGGTGACAGAGGGGTGTTGGGATTGTAGAGATGTGTACATGGGTGGCAGAGTGGTTTAGAGAAGTGTATATGAGTGATAGATGGGTGTAAATGGGTGAAAGGGGGCGTAGGGGGTGACAGAGTGGTATACATTGGTGACAAAGAGGTGTTGGGGGTGTAGAGGAGTGTACGTGGGTGACAGAGGAGCGCAGAGTAGTATACATGGTTAACAGAAGGGTGTAGGGGTGTACATTGGTGATAGAAGGGTGTAGAGGAGTGTAGAGGAGTGTACATGGGTGACGGAGGAGCTTAGAGGAGTGTAAATGGGTAACAGATGGGTGTAGAGGGGTGTACATGGGTGACAAAGGGGTGTAGAGGAGTGTGCATGGGTGACAGAGGGGTGTAGAGGAGTGTACATGGGTGACAGAGGATCGTAGAGTAGTGTACATGGGTGACAGGGGGACGTAGGGGGGAAAGAGATGTGTACGGGGTGAAAGAAGGGTGTACGTAGGTGACAGAGGGGTGTTGGGGTGTAGAGATGTGTACATGGGTGGGAGAGTGGTTTAGAGGAGTGTATATGAGTGATAGATGGGTGTAAATGGGTGAAAGGGGGCGTAGGGGGTGACAGAGTGGTGTACATTGGTGACAGAGAGGTGTTGGGGGTGTAGAGGAGTGTATGTGGGTGGCAGAGGAGCGCAGAGTAGTATACATGGATAACAGAAGGGTGTAGGGGTGTACATTGGTGATAGAAGGGTGTAGAGGAGTGTACATGGGTGACGGAGGAGCTTAGAGGAGTGTACATGGGTAACAGATGGGTGTAGAGGGGTGTACATGGGTGACAGAGCGGTGTAGAGGAGTGTACATGGGTGACAGAGGGGTGTAGAGGAGTGTACATGGGTGACAGAGGGGTGTAGAGGAGTGTACATGGGTGACAGAGGGGTGTAGAGGAGTGTACATGGGTAACAGAGGAGTGAAGAGGAGTGTACAGAGGCCTACATTACCATTACTTGATTAACTGTTGTATATTATATAAAACATTTAGATAAAATATATTACAAAAATATACATTATATTTTAAGTTCCTTTTTCCACTCCTTTTTCTATAATTCCTGAGATAAGTAGTTCTGGCCCTAGAGTGTTATATATATTAGCGTCTGTAGCATGTATCAGGAACATGTTATCATACCTGTGTCTTTTTTACAGAGGACTAATGCCCGGTGAAAAGGTGAACGTGTCATATACCCCCGTTAGCTGCAAGAAAGGAACCACGAAACAGGTAATTAATATTTATATTAATTACTGATAACAATCAGGCTAGATGTAAAATCTAGACCTGCAGACATGTCATAGTCTTTCCCGTATAAATGAAGATATATGTGTTTTTAATAAGTATATCGTCTATGGACAGCTTTATATATAACACAACCATATCTCAGGTACAGAGATTAGGAACATTCCAAAGTTGACGAGTAAAAAGGTAGCAGAAAGGTGAACATGGGTAACAGGAGTGTCGAGGAGTGTACATGGGTGATAGATGGGTGTACATGGGTGACAGTGGGCGTAGGGAGTAACAGAGGGGGGAACATGGGTGACAGAGAGGTGTTGGGTGTGTAGAGGAGTGTACATGGGTGATAGAGGAGCGTAGAGGAGTGTACATGGTAACAGAGGAGTGGTGTCAGAGGGGTGTAGAGGAGTGTACATGGGTGACAGAGGATCGTAGAGTAGTGTACATGGGTGACAAGGGGACGTAGGGGGTGAAAGAGGGGTGTACGGGGTGATAGAGGGGTGTACATAGGTGACAGAGGGGTGTTGGGGGTGTAGAGGTGTGTACATGGGTGGCAGAGTGGTTCAGAGGAGTGTATATGAGTGATAGATGGGTGTAAATGGGTGAAAGGGGGCGTAGGGGGTGACAGAGTGGTGTACATTGGTGACAGAGAGGTGTTGGGGGTGTAGAGGAGTGTACGTGGGTGACAGAGGAGCGCAGAGTAGTATACATGGATAACAGAAGGGTGTAGGGGTGTACATTGGTGATAGAAGGGTGTAGAGGAGTGTACATGGGTGACGGAGGAGCTTAGAGGAGTGTAAATGGGTAACAGATGGGTGTAGAGGGGTGTACATGGGTGACAAAGGGGTGTAGAGGAGTGTACATGGGTGACAGAGGGGTGTAGAGGAGTGTACATGGGTGACAGAGGATCGTAGAGTAGTGTACATGGCTGACAGGGGGACGTAGGGGTGAAAGAGGGGTGTACGGGGTGATAGAAGGGTGTACGTAGGTGACAGAGGGGTGTTGGGGTGTAGAGATGTGTACATGGGTGGCAGAGTGCTTTAGAGGAATGTATATGAGTGATAGATTGGTGTAAATGGGTGAAAGGGGGCGTAGGGGGTAACAGAGTGGTGTAAATTGGTGACACAGAGGTGTTGGGGTGTAGAGGAGTGTACGTGGGTGGCAGAGGAGCGCAGAGTAGTATACATGGATAACAGAAGGGTGTAGGGGTGTACATTGGTGATAGAAGGGTGTAGAGGAGTGTACATGGGTGACGGAGGAGCTTAGAGGAGTGTACATGGGTAACAGATGGGTGTAGAGGGGTGTACATGGGTGACAGAGCGGTGTAGAGGAGTGTACATGGGTGACAGAGGGGTGTAGAGGAGTGTACATGGGTGACAGAGGGTTGTAGAGGAGTGTACATGGGTGACAGAGGGGTGTAGAGGAGTGTACATGGGTAACAGAGGAGTGAAGAGGAGTGTACAGAGGCCTACATTACCATTACTTGATTAACTGTTGTATATTATATAAAACATTTAGATAAAATATATTACAAAAATATACATTATATTTTAAGTTCCTTTTTCCACTCCTTTTTCTATAATTCCTGAGATAAGTAGTTCTGGCCCTAGAGTGTTATATATATTAGCGTCTGTAGCATGTATCAGGAACATGTTATCATACCTGTGTCTTTTTTACAGAGGACTAATGCCCGGTGAAAAGGTGAACGTGTCATATACCCCCGTTAGCTGCAAGAAAGGAACCACGAAACAGGTAATTAATATTTATATTAATTACTGATAACAATCAGGCTAGATGTAAAATCTAGACCTGCAGACATGTCATAGTCTTTCCCGTATACATGAAGATATATGTGTTTTTAATAAGTATATCGTCTATGGACAGCTTTATATATAACACAACCATATCTCAGGTACAGAGATTAGGAACATTCCAAAGTTGACGAGTAAAAAGGTAGCAGAAAGGTGAACATGGGTAACAGGAGTGTCGAGGAGTGTACATGGGTGATAGATGGGTGTACATGGGTGACAGTGGGCGTAGGGAGTAACAGAGGGGGGAACATGGGTGACAGAGAGGTGTTGGGTGTGTAGAGGAGTGTACATGGGTGATAGAGGAGCATAGAGGAGTGTACATGGTAACAGAGGAGTGGTGTCAGAGGGGTGTAGAGGAGTGTACATGGGTGACAGAGGATCGTAGAGTAGTGTACATGGGTGACAAGGGGACGTAGGGGGTGAAAGAGGGGTGTACGGGGTGATAGAGGGGTGTACATAGGTGACAGAGGGGTGTTGGGGGTGTAGAGGTGTGTACATGGGTGGCAGAGTGGTTCAGAGGAGTGTATATGAGTGATAGATGGGTGTAAATGGGTGAAAGGGGGCGTAGGGGGTGACAGAGTGGTGTACATTGGTGACAGAGAGGTGTTGGGGGTGTAGAGGAGTGTACGTGGGTGACAGAGGAGCGCAGAGTAGTATACATGGATAACAGAAGGGTGTAGGGGTGTACATTGGTGATAGAAGGGTGTAGAGGAGTGTACATGGGTGACGGAGGAGCTTAGAGGAGTGTAAATGGGTAACAGATGGGTGTAGAGGGGTGTACATGGGTGACAAAGGGGTGTAGAGGAGTGTACATGGGTGACAGAGGGGTGTAGAGGAGTGTACATGGGTGACAGAGGATCGTAGAGTAGTGTACATGGCTGACAGGGGGACGTAGGGGTGAAAGAGGGGTGTACGGGGTGATAGAAGGGTGTACGTAGGTGACAGAGGGGTGTTGGGGTGTAGAGATGTGTACATGGGTGGCAGAGTGCTTTAGAGGAATGTATATGAGTGATAGATTGGTGTAAATGGGTGAAAGGGGGCGTAGGGGGTGACAGAGTGGTGTAAATTGGTGACACAGAGGTGTTGGGGTGTAGAGGAGTGTACGTGGGTGGCAGAGGAGCGCAGAGTAGTATACATGGATAACAGAAGGGTGTAGGGGTGTACATTGGTGATAGAAGGGTGTAGAGGAGTGTACATGGGTGACGGAGGAGCTTAGAGGAGTGTACATGGGTAACAGATGGGTGTAGAGGGGTGTACATGGGTGACAGAGCGGTGTAGAGGAGTGTACATGGGTGACAGAGGGGTGTAGAGGAGTGTACATGGGTGACAGAGGGTTGTAGAGGAGTGTACATGGGTGACAGAGGGGTGTAGAGGAGTGTACATGGGTAACAGAGGAGTGAAGAGGAGTGTACAGAGGCCTACATTACCATTACTTGATTAACTGTTGTATATTATATAAAACATTTAGATAAAATATATTACAAAAATATACATTATATTTTAAGTTCCTTTTTCCACTCCTTTTTCTATAATTCCTGAGATAAGTAGTTCTGGCCCTAGAGTGTTATATATATTAGCGTCTGTAGCATGTATCAGGAACATGTTATCATACCTGTGTCTTTTTTACAGAGGACTAATGCCCGGTGAAAAGGTGAACGTGTCATATACCCCCGTTAGCTGCAAGAAAGGAACCACGAAACAGGTAATTAATATTTATATTAATTACTGATAACAATCAGGCTAGATGTAAAATCTAGACCTGCAGACATGTCATAGTCTTTCCCGTATACATGAAGATATATGTGTTTTTAATAAGTATATCGTCTATGGACAGCTTTATATATAACACAACCATATCTCAGGTACAGAGATTAGGAACATTCCAAAGTTGACGAGTAAAAAGGTAGCAGAAAGGTGAACATGGGTAACAGGAGTGTCGAGGAGTGTACATGGGTGATAGATGGGTGTACATGGGTGACAGTGGGCGTAGGGAGTAACAGAGGGGGGAACATGGGTGACAGAGAGGTGTTGGGTGTGTAGAGGAGTGTACATGGGTGATAGAGGAGCATAGAGGAGTGTACATGGTAACAGAGGAGTGGTGTCAGAGGGGTGTAGAGGAGTGTACATGGGTGACAGAGGATCGTAGAGTAGTGTACATGGGTGACAAGGGGACGTAGGGGGTGAAAGAGGGGTGTACGGGGTGATAGAGGGGTGTACATAGGTGACAGAGGGGTGTTGGGGGTGTAGAGGTGTGTACATGGGTGGCAGAGTGGTTCAGAGGAGTGTATATGAGTGATAGATGGGTGTAAATGGGTGAAAGGGGGCGTAGGGGGTGACAGAGTGGTGTACATTGGTGACAGAGAGGTGTTGGGGGTGTAGAGGAGTGTACGTGGGTGACAGAGGAGCGCAGAGTAGTATACATGGATAACAGAAGGGTGTAGGGGTGTACATTGGTGATAGAAGGGTGTAGAGGAGTGTACATGGGTGACGGAGGAGCTTAGAGGAGTGTAAATGGGTAACAGATGGGTGTAGAGGGGTGTACATGGGTGACAAAGGGGTGTAGAGGAGTGTACATGGGTGACAGAGGGGTGTAGAGGAGTGTACATGGGTGACAGAGGATCGTAGAGTAGTGTACATGGCTGACAGGGGGACGTAGAGGTGAAAGAGGGGTGTACGGGGTGATAGAAGGGTGTACGTAGTTGACAGAGGGGTGTTGGGGTGTAGAGATGTGTACATGGGTGGCAGAGTGCTTTAGAGGAGTGTATATGAGTGATAGATTGGTGAAAATGGGTGAAAGGGGGCGTAGGGGGTGACAGAGTGGTGTAAATTGGTGACACAGAGGTGTTGGGGTGTAGAGGAGTGTACGTGGGTGGCAGAGGAGCGCAGAGTAGTATACATGGATAACAGAAGGGTGTAGGGGTGTACATTGGTGATAGAAGGGTGTAGAGGAGTGTACATGGGTGACGGAGGAGCTTAGAGGAGTGTACATGGGTAACAGATGGGTGTAGAGGGGTGTACATGGGTGACAGAGCGGTGTAGAGGAGTGTACATGGGTGACAGAGGGGTGTAGAGGAGTGTACATGGGTGACAGAGGGGTGTAGAGGAGTGTACATGAGTGACAGAGGGGTGTAGAGGAGTGTACATGGGTAACAGAGGAGTGAAGAGGAGTGTACAGAGGCCTACATTACCATTACTTGATTAACTGTTTTATATTATATAAAACATTTAGATAAAATATATTACAAAAATATACATTATATTTTAAGTTCCTTTTTCCACTCCTTTTTCTATAATTCCTGAGATTAGTAGTTCTGGCCCTAGAGTGTTATATATATTAGCGTCTGTAGCATGTATCAGGAACATGTTATCATACCTGTGTCTTTTTTACAGAGGACTAATGCCCGGTGAAAAGGTGAACGTGTCATATACCCCCGTTAGCTGCAAGAAAGGAACCACGAAACAGGTAATTAATATTTATATTAATTACTGATAACAATCAGGCTAGATGTAAAATCTAGACCTGCAGACATGTCATAGTCTTTCCCGTATACATGAAGATATATGTGTTTTTAATAAGTATATCGTCTATGGACAGCTTTATATATAACACAACCATATCTCAGGTACAGAGATTAGGAACATTCCAAAGTTGACGAGTAAAAAGGTAGCAGAAAGGTGAACATGGGTAACAGGAGTGTCGAGGAGTGTACATGGGTGATAGATGGGTGTACATGGGTGACAGTGGGCGTAGGGAGTAACAGAGGGGGGAACATGGGTGACAGAGAGGTGTTGGGTGTGTAGAGGAGTGTACATGGGTGATAGAGGAGCGTAGAGGAGTGTACATGGTAAAAGAGGAGTGGTCCCAGAGGGGTGTAGAGGAGTGTACATGGGTGACAGAGGATCGTAGAGTAGTGTACATGGGTGACAAGGGGACGTAGGGGGTGAAAGAGGGGTGTACGGGGTGATAGAGGGGTGTACATAGGTGACAGAGGGGTGTTGGGGGTGTAGAGGTGTGTACATGGGTGGCAGAGTGGTTCAGAGGAGTGTATATGAGTGATAGATGGGTGTAAATGGGTGAAAGGGGGCGTAGGGGGTGACAGAGTGGTGTACATTGGTGACAGAGAGGTGATGGGGGTGTAGAGGAGTGTACGTGGGTGACAGAGGAGCGCAGAGTAGTATACATGGATAACAGAAGGGTGTAGGGGTGTACATTGGTTATAGAAGGGTGTAGAGGAGTGTACATGGGTGACGGAGGAGCTTAGAGGAGTGTAAATGGGTAACAGATGGGTGTAGAGGGGTGTACATGGGTGACAAAGGGGTGTAGAGGAGTGTACATGGGTGACAGAGGGGTGTAGAGGAGTGTACATGGGTGACAGAGGATCGTAGAGTAGTGTACATGGGTGACAAGGGGACGTAGGGGGTGAAAGAGGGGTGTACGGGGTGATAGAGGGGTGTACATAGGTGACAGAGGGGTGTTGGGGGTGTAGAGGTGTGTACATGGGTGGCAGAGTGGTTCAGAGGAGTGTATATGAGTGATAGATGGGTGTAAATGGGTGAAAGGGGGCGTAGGGGGTGACAGAGTGGTGAACATTGGTGACAGAGAGGTGTTGGGGGTGTAGAGGAGTGTACGTGGGTGACAGAGGAGCGCAGAGTAGTATACATGGATAACAGAAGGGTGTAGGGGTGTACATTGGTGATAGAAGGGTGTAGAGGAGTGTACATGGGTGACGGAGGAGCTTAGAGGAGTGTAAATGGGTAACAGATGGGTGTAGAGGGGTGTACATGGGTGACAAAGGGGTGTAGAGGAGTGTACATGGGTCACAAAGGGGTGTAGAGGAGTGTACATGGGTGACAGAGGATCGTAGAGTAGTGTACATGGGTGACAGGGGGACGTAGGGGTGAAAGAGGGGTGTACGGGGTGATAGAAGGGTGTACGTAGGTGACAGAGGGGTGTTGGGGTGTAGAGATGTGTACATGGGTGGCAGAGTGCTTTAGAGGAGTGTATATGAGTGATAGATTGGTGTAAATGGGTGAAAGGGGGCTTAGGGGGTGACAGAGTGGTGTAAATTGGTGACACAGAGGTGTTGGGGTGTAGAGGAGTGTACGTGGGTGGCAGAGGAGCGCAGAGTAGTATACATGGATAACAGAAGGGTGTAGGGGTGTACATTGGTGATAGAAGGGTGTAGAGGAGTGTACATGGGTGACGGAGGAGCTTAGAGGAGTGTACATGGGTAACAGATGGGTGTAGAGGGGTGTACATGGGTGACAGAGCGGTGTAGAGGAGTGTACATGGGTGACAGAGGGGTGTAGAGGAGTGTACATGGGTGACAGAGGGGTGTAGAGGAGTGTACATGGGTGACAGAGGGGTGTAGAGGAGTGTACATGGGTAACAGATAAGTGAAGAGGAGTGTACAGAGGCCTACATTACCATTACTTGATTAACTGTTTTATATTATATAAAACATTTAGATAAAATATATTACAAAAATATACATTATATTTTAAGTTCCTTTTTCCACTCCTTTTTCTATAATTCCTGAGATTAGTAGTTCTGGCCCTAGAGTGTTATATATATTAGCTTCTGTAGCATGTATCAGGAACATGTTATCATACCTGTGTCTTTTTTACAGAGGACTAATGCCCGGTGAAAAGGTGAACGTGTCATATACCCCCGTTAGCTGCAAGAAAGGAACCACGAAACAGGTAATTAATATTTATATTAATTACTGATAACAATCAGGCTAGATTTAAAATCTAGACCTGCAGACATGTCATAGTCTTTCCCGTATACATGAAGATATATGTGTTTTTAATAAGTATATCGTCTATGGACAGCTTTATATATAACACAACCATATCTCAGGTACAGAGATTAGGAACATTCCAAAGTTGACGAGTAAAAAGGTAGCAGAAAGGTGAACATGGGTAACAGGAGTGTCGAGGAGTGTACATGGGTGATAGATGGGTGTACATGGGTGACAGTGGGCGTAGGGAGTAACAGAGGGGGGAACATGGGTGACAGAGAGGTGTTGGGTGTGTAGAGGAGTGTACATGGGTGATAGAGGAGCGTAGAGGAGTGTACATGGTAACAGAGGAGTGGTGTCAGAGGGGTGTAGAGGAGTGTACATGGGTGACAGAGGATCGTAGAGTAGTGTACATGGGTGACAAGGGGACATAGGGGGTGAAAGAGGGGTGTACGGGGTGATAGAGGGGTGTACATAGGTGACAGAGGGGTGTTGGGGGTGTAGAGGTGTGTACATGGGTGGCAGAGTGGTTCAGAGGAGTGTATATGAGTGATAGATGGGTGTAAATGGGTGAAAGGGGGCGTAGGGGGTGACAGAGTGGTGTACATTGGTGACAGAGAGGTGATGGGGGTGTAGAGGAGTGTACGTGGGTGACAGAGGAGCGCAGAGTAGTATACATGGATAACAGAAGGGTGTAGAGGTGTACATTGGTGATAGAAGGGTGTAGAGGAGTGTACATGGGTGACGGAGGAGCTTAGAGGAGTGTAAATGGGTAACAGATGGGTGTAGAGGGGTGTACATGGGTGACAAAGGGGTGTAGAGGAGTGTACATGGGTGACAGAGGGGTGTAGAGGAGTGTACATGGGTGACAGAGGATCGTAGAGTAGTGTACATGGATGACAGGGGGACGTCCAGTTGAAAGAGGGGTGTACGGGGTGATAGAAGGGTGTACGTAGGTGACAGAGGGGTGTTGGGGTGTAGAGATGTGTACATGGGTGGCAGAGTGGTTTAGAGGAGTGTATATGAGTGATAGATTGGTGTAAATGGGTGAAAGGGGGCGTAGGGGGTGACAGAGTGGTGTAAATTGGTGACAGAGAGGTGTTGTGGGTGTAGAGGAGTGTACGTGGGTGGCAGAGGAGCGCAGAGTAGTATACATGGATAACAGAAGGGTGTAGGGGTGTACATTGGTGATAGAAGGGTGTAGAGGAGTGTACATGGGTGACGGAGGAGCTTAGAGGAGTGTACATGGGTAACAGATGGGTGTAGAGGGGTTTACATGGGTGACAGAGCGGTGTAGAGGAGTGTACATGGGTGACAGAGGGGTGTAGAGGAGTGTACATGGGTGACAGAGGGGTGTAGAGGAGTGTACATGGGTGACAGAGGGGTGTAGAGGAGTGTACATGGGTAACAGAGGAGTGAAGAGGAGTGTACAGAGGCCTACATTACCATTACTTGATTAACTGTTGTATATTATATAAAACATTTAGATAAAATATATTACAAAAATATACATTATATTTTAAGTTCCTTTTTCCACTCCTTTTTCTATAATTCCTGAGATAAGTAGTTCTGGCCCTAGAGTGTTATATATATTAGCGTCTGTAGCATGTATCAGGAACATGTTATCATACCTGTGTCTTTTTTACAGAGGACTAATGCCCGGTGAAAAGGTGAACGTGTCATATACCCCCGTTAGCTGCAAGAAAGGAACCACGAAACAGGTAATTAATATTTATATTAATTACTGATAACAATCAGGCTAGATGTAAAATCTAGACCTGCAGACATGTCATAGTCTTTCCCGTATACATGAAGATATATGTGTTTTTAATAAGTATATCGTCTATGGACAACTTTATATATAACACAACCATATCTCAGGTACAGAGATTAGGAACATTCCAAAGTTGACGAGTAAAAAGGTAGCAGAAAGGGGAACATGGGTAACAGGAGTGTCGAGGAGTGTACATGGGTGATAGATGGGTGTACATGGGTGACAGTGGGCGTAGGGAGTAACAGAGGGGGGAACATGGGTGACAGAGAGGTGTTGGGTGTGTAGAGGAGTGTACATGGGTGATAGAGGAGCGTAGAGGAGTGTACATGGTAACAGAGTAGTGGTGTCAGAGGGGTGTAGAGGAGTGTACATGGGTTACACAGGATCGTAGAGTAGTGTACATGGGTGACAAGGGGACGTAGGGGGTGAAAGAGGGGTGTACGGGGTGATAGAGGGGTGTACATAGGTGACAGAGGGGTGTTGGGGGTGTAGAGGTGTGTACATGGGTGGCAGAGTGGTTCAGAGGAGTGTATATGAGTGATAGATGGGTGTAAATGGGTGAAAGGGGGCGTAGGGGGTGACAGAGTGGTGTACATTGGTGACAGAGAGGTGTTGGGGGTGTAGAGGAGTGTACGTGGGTGACAGAGGAGCGCAGAGTAGTATACATGGATAACAGAAGGGTGTAGGGGTGTACATTGGTGATAGAAGGGTGTAGAGGAGTGTACATGGGTGACGGAGGAGCTTAGAGGAGTGTAAATGGGTAACAGATGGGTGTAGAGGGGTATACATGGGTGACAAAGGGGTGTAGAGGAGTGTACATGGGTGACAGAGGGGTGTAGAGGAGTGTACATGGGTGACAGAGGATCGTAGAGTAGTGTACATGGCTGACAGGGGGACGTAGGGGTGAAAGAGGGGTGTACGGGGTGATAGAAGGGTGTACGTAGGTGACAGAGGGGTGTTGGGGTGTAGAGATGTGTACATGGGTGGCAGAGTGCTTTAGAGGAGTGTATATGAGTGATAGATTGGTGTAAATGGGTGAAAGGGGGCGTAGGGGGTGACAGAGTGGTGTAAATTGGTGACACAGAGGTGTTGGGGGTGTAGAGGAGTGTACGTGGGTGGCAGAGGAGAGCAGAGTAGTATACATGGATAACAGAAGGGTGTAGGGGTGTACATTGGTGATAGAAGGGTGTAGAGGAGTGTACATGGGTGACAGAGGAGCTTAGAGGAGTGTACATGGGTAACAGATGGGTGTAGAGGGGTGTACATGGGTGACAGAGCGGTGTAGAGGAGTGTACATGGGTGACAAAGGGGTGTAGAGGAGTGTACATGGGTGACAGAGGGGTGTAGAGGAGTGTACATGGGTGACAGAGGGGTGTAGAGGAGTGTACATGGGTAACAGAGGAGTGAAGAGGAGTGTACAGAGGCCTACATTACCATTACTTGATTAACTGTTGTATATTATATAAAACATTTAGATAAAATATATTACAAAAATATACATTATATTTTAAGTTCCTTTTTCCACTCCTTTTTCTATAATTCCTGAGATAAGTAGTTCTGGCCCTAGAGTGTTATATATATTAGCGTCTGTAGCATGTATCAGGAACATGTTATCATACCTGTGTCTTTTTTACAGAGGACTAATGCCCGGTGAAAAGGTGAACGTGTCATATACCCCCGTTAGCTGCAAGAAAGGAACCACGAAACAGGTAATTAATATTTATATTAATTACTGATAACAATCAGGCTAGATGTAAAATCTAGACCTGCAGACATGTCATAGTCTTTCCCGTATACATGAAGATATATGTGTTTTTAATAAGTATATCGTCTATGGACAGCTTTATATATAACACAACCATATCTCAGGTACAGAGATTAGGAACATTCCAAAGTTGACGAGTAAAAAGGTAGCAGAAAGGTGAACATGGGTAACAGGAGTGTCGAGGAGTGTACATGGGTGATAGATGGGTGTACATGGGTGACAGTGGGCGTAGGGAGTAACAGAGGGGGGAACATGGGTGACAGAGAGGTGTTGGGTGTGTAGAGGAGTGTACATGGGTGATAGAAGAGCGTAGAGGAGTGTACATGGTAACAGAGGAGTGGTGTCAGAGGGGTGTAGAGGAGTGTACATGGGTGACAGAGGATCGTAGAGTAGTGTACATGGGTGACAAGGGGACGTAGGGGGTGAAAGAGGGGTGTACGGGGTGATAGAGGGGTGTACATAGGTGACAGAGGGGTGTTGGGGGTGTAGAGGTGTGTACATGGGTGGCAGAGTGGTTCAGAGGAGTGTATATGAGTGATAGATGGGTGTAAATGGGTGAAAGGGGGCGTAGGGGGTGACAGAGTGGTGTACATTGGTGACAGAGAGGTGTTGGGGGTGTAGAGGAGTGTACGTGGGTGACAGAGGAGCGCAGAGTAGTATACATGGATAACAGAAGGGTGTAGGGGTGTACATTGGTGATAGAAGGGTGTAGAGGAGTGTACATGGGTTACGGAGGAGCTTAGAGGAGTGTAAATGGGTAACAGATGGGTGTAGAGGGGTGTACATGGGTGACAAAGGGGTGTAGAGGAGTGTACATGGGTGACAGAGGGGTGTAGAGGAGTGTACATGGGTGACAGAGGATCGTAGAGTAGTGTACATGGCTGACAGGGGGACGTAGGGGTGAAAGAGGGGTGTACGGGGTGATAGAAGGGTGTACGTAGGTGACAGAGGGGTGTTGGGGTGTAGAGATGTGTACTTGGGTGGCAGAGTGCTTTAGAGGAGTGTATATGAGTGATAGATTGGTGTAAATGGGTGAAAGGGGGCGTAGGGGGTGACAGAGTGGTGTAAATTGGTGACACAGAGGTGTTGGGGTGTAGAGGAGTGTACGTGGGTGGCAGAGGAGCGCAGAGTAGTATACATGGATAACAGAAGGGTGTAGGGGTGTACATTGGTGATAGAAGGGTGTAGAGGAGTGTACATGGGTGACGGAGGAGCTTAGAGGAGTGTAAATGGGTAACAGATAGGTGTAGAGGGGTGTACATGGGTGACAGAGCGGTGTAGAGGAGTGTACATGGGTGACAGAGGGGTTTAGAGGAGTGTACATGGGTGACAGAGGGGTGTAGAGGAGTGTACATGGGTGACAGAGGATCATAGAGTAGTGTACATGGGTGACAAGGGGACGTAGGTGGTGAAAGAGGGGTGTACGGGTTGATAGAAGGGTGTACACAGTTGACAGAGGGGTGTTGGGGGTGTAGAGATGTGTACATGGGTGGCAGAGTGGTTTAGAGAATTGTATATGAGTGATAGATGGGTGTAAATGGGTGAAAGGGGGCGTAGGGGGTGACAGAGTTGTGTATATTGGTGACAGAGAGGTGTTGGGGGTGTAGAGGAGTGTACGTGGGTGACAGAGGAGCGCAGAGTAGTATACATGGATAAAAGAAGGGTGTAGGGGTGTACATTGGTGATAGAAGGGTGTAGAGGAGTGTACATGGGTGACGGAGGAGCTTAAAGGATTGTAAATGGGTAACAGATGGGTGTAGAGGGGTGTACATGGGTGACAAAGAGGTGTAGAGGAGTGTACATGGGTGACAGACGGGTGTAGAGGAGTGAACATGGGTGACAGAGGATCGTAGAGTAGTGTACATGGATGACAGGGGGACGTAGGGGTGAAAGAGGGGTGTACGGGGTGATAGAAGGGTGTACGTAGGTGACAGAGGGGTGTTGGGGGTGTAGAGATGTGTACATGGGTGGCAGAGTGGTTTAGAGGAGTGTATATGAGTGATAGATGGGTGTAAATGGGTGAAAGGGGGCATAGGGGGTGACAGAGTGGTGTACATTGGTGACAGAGAGGTGTTGGGGGTATAGAGGAGTGTACGTGGGTGACATAGGAGCACAGAGTAGTATACATGGATAGCAGAAGAGTGTAGGGGTGTACATTGGTGATAGAAGGGTGTAGAGGAGTGTACTTAGGTGACGGAGGAGCTTAGAGGAGTGTAAATGGTTAACAGATGGGTGTAGAGGGGTGTACATGGGTGACAAATGGGTGTAGAGGAGTGTACATGGGTGACAGAGGGGTGTAGAGGAGTGTACATGGGTGACAGAGGATCGTAGAGTAGTGCACATGGGTGACAGGGGGACGTAGGGGTGAAAGAGGGGTGTACAGGGTGATAGAAGGGTGTACGTAGGTGACAGAGGGGTGTACAGGGTGTAGAGATGTGTACATGGGTGGCAGAGTGGTTTAGAGGAGTGTATATGAGTGATAGATGGGTGTAAATGGGTGAAAGGGGGCGTAGGGGGTGACAGAGTGGTGTACATTGGTGACAGAGAGGTGTTGGGGGTGTAGAGGAGTGTACGTGGGTGGCAGAGGAGCGCAGAGTAGTATACATGGATAACAGAAGGGTGTAGGGGTGTACATTGGTGATAGAAGGGTGTAGAGGAGTGTACATGGGTGACGGAGGAGCTTAGAGGAGTGTACATGGGTAACAGATGGGTGTAGAGGGGTGTACATGGGTGACAGAGCGGTGTAGAGGAGTGTACATGGGTGACAGAGGGGTGTAGAGGAGTGTACATGGGTGACAGAGGGGTGTAGAGGAGTGTACATGGGTGACAGAGGGGTGTAGAGGAGTGTACATGGGTAACAGAGGAGTGAAGAGGAGTGTACAGAGGCCTACATTACCATTACTTGATTAACTGTTCTATATTATATAAAACATTTAGATAAAATAGATTACAAAAATATACATTATATTTTAAGTTCCTTTTTCCACTCCTTTTTCCATAATTCCTGAGTTAAGTAGTTCTGGCCCTAGAGTGTTATATATATTAGCGTCTGTAGCATGTATCAGGAACATGTTATCATACCTGTGTCTTTTTTTACAGATGACTGATGCCCGACATATACCCCCGTCAGCTGCAAGAAAGGAACCACGAAACAGGTAATTAATATTTATATTAATTACTGATAACAATCAGGCTAGATGTAAAATCTAGACCTGCAGACATGTCATAGTCTTTCCCGTATACATGAAGATATATGTGTTTTTAATAAGTATATCGTCTATGGACAGCTTTATATATAACACAACCATATCTCAGGTACAGAGATTAGGAACATTCCAAAGTTGACGAGTAAAAAGGTAGCAGAAAGGGGAACATTGGTAACAGCAGTGTCGAGGAGTGTACATGGGTGGCAGAGTGGTTTAGAGGAGTGTACATGGGTGATAGATGGGTGGACATGGGTGACAGGGGGCGTAGGGTGTGACAGAGGGGTGTACATGGGTGACAGAGGTGTTGGTTGTGTAGAGGAGTGTACATGGGTAATAGGGGAGCATAGAGGAGTGTACATGGTAACAGAGGAGTGTAGAGGAGTGTACATGGGTGTCAGAGGGGTGTAGGGGAGTGTACATGGGTGAAAGAGGAGCGTAAAGGAGTGCACATGGGTAACAGAGGAGTGTACATAGGTGACAGAGGGGTGTTGGGGGTGTAGAGGTGTGTACATGGGTGGCAGAGTGGTTCAGAGGAGTGTATATGAGTGATAGATGGGTGTAAATGGGTGAAAGGGGGCGTAGGGGGTGACAGAGTGGTGTACATTGGTGACAGAGGGGTGTTGGGGGTGTAGAGGTGTGTACATGGGTGGCAGAGTGGTTCAGAGGAGTGTATATGAGTGATAGATGGGTGTAAATGGGTGAAATGGGGCGTAGGGGGTGACAGAGTGGTGTACATTGGTGACAAAGAGGTGTTGGGGGTGTAGAGGAGTGTACGTGGGTGACAGAGGAGCGCAGAGTAGTATCCATGGATAACAGAAGGGTGTAGGGGTGTACATTGGTGATAGAGGGGTGTAGAGGAGTGTACAAGGGTGACGGAGGAGCTTAGAGGAGTGTAAATGGGTAACAGATGGGTGTAGAGGGGTGTACATGGGTGACAGAGCGGTGTAGAGGAGTGTACATGGGTGACAAAGGGGTGTAGAGGAGTGTACATGGGTGACAGAGGATCGTAGAGTAGTGTACATTGGTGACAGGGGGACGTAGGGGTGAAAGAGGGGTGTACGGGGTGATAGAAGGGTGTACGTAGGTGACAGAGGGGTGTTGGGGTGTAGAGATGTGTACATGGGTGGCAGAGTGCTTAGAGGAGTGTATATGAGTGATAGATTGGTGTAAATGGGTGAAAGGGGGCGTAGGGGGTGACAGAGTGGTGTAAATTGGTGACACAGAGGTGTTGGGGTGTAGAGGAGTGTACGTGGGTGGCAGAGGAGCGCAGAGTAGTATACATGGATAACAGAAGGGTGTAGGGGTGTACATTGGTGATAGAAGGGTGTAGAGGAGTGTACATGGGTGACGGAGGAGCTTAGAGGAGTGTACATGGGTAACAGATGGGTGTAGAGGGGTGTACATGGGTGACAGAGCGGTGTAGAGGAGTGTACATGGGTGACAGAGGGGTGTAGAGGAGTGTACATGGGTGACAGAGGGGTGTAGAGGAGTGTACATGGGTGACAGAGGGGTGTAGAGGAGTGTACATGGGTAACAGATAAGTGAAGAGGAGTGTACAGAGGCCTACATTACCATTACTTGATTAACTGTTTTATATTATATAAAACATTTAGATAAAATATATTACAAAAATATACATTATATTTTAAGTTCCTTTTTCCACTCCTTTTTCTATAATTCCTGAGATTAGTAGTTCTGGCCCTAGAGTGTTATATATATTAGCTTCTGTAGCATGTATCAGGAACATGTTATCATACCTGTGTCTTTTTTACAGAGGACTAATGCCCGGTGAAAAGGTGAACGTGTCATATACCCCCGTTAGCTGCAAGAAAGGAACCACGAAACAGGTAATTAATATTTATATTAATTACTGATAACAATCAGGCTAGATGTAAAATCTAGACCTGCAGACATGTCATAGTCTTTCCCGTATACATGAAGATATATGTGTTTTTAATAAGTATATCGTCTATGGACAGCTTTATATATAACACAACCATATCTCAGGTACAGAGATTAGGAACATTCCAAAGTTGACGAGTAAAAAGGTAGCAGAAAAGTGAACATGGGTAACAGGAGTGTCGAGGAGTGTACATGGGTGATAGATGGGTGTACATGGGTGACAGTGGGCGTAGGGAGTAACAGAGGGGGGAACATGGGTGACAGAGAGGTGTTGGGTGTGTAGAGGAGTGTACATGGGTGATAGAGGAGCGTAGAGGAGTGTACATGGTAACAGAGGAGTGGTGTCAGAGGGGTGTAGAGGAGTGTACATGGGTGACAGAGGATCGTAGAGTAGTGTACATGGGTGACAAGGGGACGTAGGGGGTGAAAGAGGGGTGTACGGGGTGATAGAGGGGTGTACATAGGTGACAGAGGGGTGTTGGGGGTGTAGAGGTGTGTACATGGGTGGCAGAGTGGTTCAGAGGAGTGTATATGAGTGATAGATGGGTGTAAATGGGTGAAAGGGGGCGTAGGGGGTGACAGAGTGGTGTACATTGGTGACAGAGAGGTGATGGGGGTGTAGAGGAGTGTACGTGGGTGACAGAGGAGCGCAGAGTAGTATACATGGATAACAGAAGGGTGTAGGGGTGTACATTGGTGATAGAAGGGTGTAGAGGAGTGTACATGGGTGACGGAGGAGCTTAGAGGAGTGTAAATGGGTAACAGATGGGTGTAGAGGGGTGTACATGGGTGACAAAGGGGTGTAGAGGAGTGTACATGGGTGACAGAGGGGTGTAGAGGAGTGTACATGGGTGACAGAGGATCGTAGAGTAGTGTACATGGATGACAGGGGGACGTCCAGTTGAAAGAGGGGTGTACGGGGTGATAGAAGGGTGTACGTAGGTGACAGAGGGGTGTTGGGGTGTAGAGATGTGTACATGGGTGGCAGAGTGGTTTAGAGGAGTGTATATGAGTGATAGATGGGTGTAAATGGGTGAAAGGGGGCGTAGGGGGTGACAGAGTGGTGTACATTGGTGACAGAGAGGTGTTGGGGGTGTAGAGGAGTGTACGTGGGTGACAGAGGAGCGCAGAGTAGTATACATGGATAACAGAAGGGTGTAGGGGTGTACATTGGTGATAGAAGGGTGTAGAGGAGTGTACATGGGTGACGGAGGAGCTTAGAGGAGTGTAAATGGGTAACAGATGGGTGTAGAGGGGTATACATGGGTGACAAAGGGGTGTAGAGGAGTGTACATGGGTGACAGAGGGGTGTAGAGGAGTGTACATGGGTGACAGAGGATCGTAGAGTAGTGTACATGGCTGACAGGGGGACGTAGGGGTGAAAGAGGGGTGTACGGGGTGATAGAAGGGTGTACGTAGGTGACAGAGGGGTGTTGGGGTGTAGAGATGTGTACATGGGTGGCAGAGTGCTTTAGAGGAGTGTATATGAGTGATAGATTGGTGTAAATGGGTGAAAGGGGGCGTAGGGGGTGACAGAGTGGTGTAAATTGGTGACACAGAGGTGTTGGGGGTGTAGAGGAGTGTACGTGGGTGGCAGAGGAGAGCAGAGTAGTATACATGGATAACAGAAGGGTGTAGGGGTGTACATTGGTGATAGAAGGGTGTAGAGGAGTGTACATGGGTGACAGAGGAGCTTAGAGGAGTGTACATGGGTAGCAGATGGGTGTAGAGGGGTGTACATGGGTGACAGAGCGGTGTAGAGGAGTGTACATGGGTGACAAAGGGGTGTAGAGGAGTGTACATGGGTGACAGAGGGGTGTAGAGGAGTGTACATGGGTGACAGAGGGGTGTAGAGGAGTGTACATGGGTAACAGAGGAGTGAAGAGGAGTGTACAGAGGCCTACATTACCATTACTTGATTAACTGTTGTATATTATATAAAACATTTAGATAAAATATATTACAAAAATATACATTATATTTTAAGTTCCTTTTTCCACTCCTTTTTCTATAATTCCTGAGATAAGTAGTTCTGGCCCTAGAGTGTTATATATATTAGCGTCTGTAGCATGTATCAGGAACATGTTATCATACCTGTGTCTTTTTTACAGAGGACTAATGCCCGGTGAAAAGGTGAACGTGTCATATACCCCCGTTAGCTGCAAGAAAGGAACCACGAAACAGGTAATTAATATTTATATTAATTACTGATAACAATCAGGCTAGATGTAAAATCTAGACCTGCAGACATGTCGTAGTCTTTCCCGTATACATGAAGATATATGTGTTTTTAATAAGTATATCGTCTATGGACAGCTTTATATATAACACAACCATATCTCAGGTACAGAGATTAGGAACATTCCAAAGTTGACGAGTAAAAAGGTAGCAGAAAGGTGAACATGGGTAACAGGAGTGTCGAGGAGTGTACATGGGTGATAGATGGGTGTACATGGGTGACAGTGGGCGTAGGGAGTAACAGAGGGGGGAACATGGGTGACAGAGAGGTGTTGGGTGTGTAGAGGAGTGTACATGGGTGATAGAGGAGCGTAGAGGAGTGTACATGGTAACAGAGGAGTGGTGTCAGAGGGGTGTAGAGGAGTGTACATGGGTGACAGAGGATCGTAGAGTAGTGTACATGGGTGACAAGGGGACGTAGGGGGTGAAAGAGGGGTGTACGGGGTGATAGAGGGGTGTACATAGGTGACAGAGGGGTGTTGGGGGTGTAGAGGTGTGTACATGGGTGGCAGAGTGGTTCAGAGGAGTGTATATGAGTGATAGATGGGTGTAAATGGGTGAAAGGGGGCGTAGGGGGTGACAGAGTGGTGTACATTGGTGACAGAGAGGTGTTGGGGGTGTAGAGGAGTGTACGTGGGTGACAGAGGAGCGCAGAGTAGTATACATGGATAACAGAAGGGTGTAGGGGTGTACATTGGTGATAGAAGGGTGTAGAGGAGTGTACATGGGTGACGGAGGAGCTTAGAGGAGTGTAAATGGGTAACAGATGGGTGTAGAGGGGTGTACATGGGTGACAAAGGGGTGTAGAGGAGTGTACATGGGTGACAGAGGGGTGTAGAGGAGTGTACATGGGTGACAGAGGATCGTAGAGTAGTGTACATGGCTGACAGGGGGACGTAGGGGTGAAAGAGGGGTGTACGGGGTGATAGAAGGGTGTACGTAGGTGACAGAGGGGTGTTGGGGTGTAGAGATGTGTACTTGGGTGGCAGAGTGCTTTAGAGGAGTGTATATGAGTGATAGATTGGTGTAAATGGGTGAAAGGGGGCGTAGGGGGTGACAGAGTGGTGTAAATTGGTGACACAGAGGTGTTGGGGTGTAGAGGAGTGTACGTGGGTGGCAGAGGAGCGCAGAGTAGTATACATGGATAACAGAAGGGTGTAGGGGTGTACATTGGTGATAGAAGGGTGTAGAGGAGTGTACATGGGTGACGGAGGAGCTTAGAGGAGTGTAAATGGGTAACAGATAGGTGTAGAGGGGTGTACATGGGTGACAGAGCGGTGTAGAGGAGTGTACATGGGTGACAGAGGGGTTTAGAGGAGTGTACATGGGTGACAGAGGGGTGTAGAGGAGTGTACATGGGTGACAGAGGATCATACAGTAGCGTACATGGGTGACAGGGGGACGTAGGTGGTGAAAGAGGGGTGTACGGGTTGATAGAAGGGTGTACACAGTTGACAGAGGGGTGTTGGGGGTGTAGAGATGTGTACATGGGTGGCAGAGTGGTTTAGAGAATTGTATATGAGTGATAGATGGGTGTAAATGGGTGAAAGGGGGCGTAGGGGGTGACAGAGTTGTGTATATTGGTGACAGAGAGGTGTTGGGGGTGTAGAGGAGTGTACGTGGGTGACAGAGGAGCGCAGAGTAGTATACATGGATAAAAGAAGGGTGTAGGGGTGTACATTGGTGATAGAAGGGTGTAGAGGAGTGTACATGGGTGACGGAGGAGCTTAAAGGAGTGTAAATGGGTAACAGATGGGTGTAGAGGGGTGTACATGGGTGACAAAGGGGTGTAGAGGAGTGTACATGGGTGACAGACGGGTGTAGAGGAGTGAACATGGGTGACAGAGGATCGTAGAGTAGTGTACATGGATGACAGGGGGACGTAGGGGTGAAAGAGGGGTGTACGGGGTGATAGAAGGGTGTACGTAGGTGACAGAGGGGTTTTGGGGGTATAGAGATGTGTACATGGGTGGCAGAGTGGTTTAGAGGAGTGTATATGAGTGATAGATGGGTGTAAATGGGAGAAAGGGGGCGAAGGGGGTGACAGAGTGGTGTACATTGGTGACAGAGAGGTGTTGGGGGTGTAGAGGAGTGTACGTGGGTGACATAGGAGCGCAGAGTAGTATACATGGATAACAGAAGGGTGTAGGGGTGTACATTGGTGATAGAAGGGTGTAGAGGAGTGTACATGGGTGACGGAGGAGCTTAGAGGAGTGTAAATGGGTAACAGATGGGTGTAGAGGGGTGTACATGGGTGACAGAGGGGTGTAGAGGAGTGTACATGGGTGACAGAGGGGTGTAGAGGAGTGTACATGGGTGACAGAGGATCGTAGAGTAGTATACATGGGTAACAGAAGGGTGTAGGGGTGTACATTGATGATAGAGGGGTGTTGGGGGTGTAGAGGAGTGTACGTGGGTGACAAAGGAGCGCAGAGTAGTATACATGGATAACAGAAGGGTGTAGGGGTGTACATTGGTGATAGAGGGGTGTAGAGGAGTGTACATGGGTGACGGAGGAGCTTAGAGGAGTGTAAATGGGTAACAGATGGGTGTAGAGGGGTTTACATGGGTGACAGAGCGGTGTAGAGGAGTGAACATGGGTGACAGAGGGGTGTAGAGGAGTGTACATGGGTGACAGAGGGGTGTAGAGGAGTGTACATGGGTAACAGAGGAGTGAAGAGGAGTGTACAGAGGCCTACATTACCATTACTTGATTAACTGTTGTATATTATATAAAACATTTAGATAAAATAGATTACAAAAATATACATTATATTTTAAGTTCCTTTTTCCACTCCTTTTTCCATAATTCCTGAGTTAAGTAGTTCTGGCCCTAGAGTGTTATATATATTAGCGTCTGTAGCATGTATCAGGAACATGTTATCATACCTGTGTCTTTTTTTACAGATGACTGATGCCCGACATATACCCCCGTCAGCTGCAAGAAAGGAACCACGAAACAGGTAATTAATATTTATATTAATTACTGATAACAATCAGGCTAGATGTAAAATCTAGACCTGCAGACATGTCATAGTCTGTCCCGTATATATGAAGATATATGTGTTTTTTATAAGTATATCGTCTATGGACAGCTTTATATATAACACAACCATATCTCAGGTACAGAGATTAGGAACAAAGTTGACGAGTAAAAAGGTAGCAGAAAGGGGAACATTGGTAACAGCAGTGTCGAGGAGTGTACATGGGTGGCAGAGTGGTTTAGAGGAGTGTACATGGGTGATAGATGGGTGTACATGGGTGACAGGGGGCGTAGGGTGTGACAGAGGGGTGTACATGGGTGACAGAGGTGTTGGTTGTGTAGAGGAGTGTACATGGGTTATAGGGGAGCATAGAGGAGTGTACATGGTAACAGAGGAGTGTAGAGGAGTGTACATGGGTGTCAGAGGGGTGTAGGATAGTGTACATGGGTGAAAGAGGAGCGTAAAGGAGTGTACATGGGTAACAGAGGAGTGTACATAGGTGACAGAGGGGTGTTGGGGGTGTAGAGGTGTGTACATGGGTGGCAGAGTGGTTCAGAGGAGTGTATATGAGTGATAGATGGGTGTAAATGGGTGAAAGGGGGCGTAGGGGGTGACAGAGTGGTGTACATTGGTGACAGAGGGGTGTTGGGGGTGTAGAGGTGTGAACATGGGTGGCAGAGTGGTTCAGAGGAGTGTATATGAGTGATAGATGGGTGTAAATGGGTGAAAGGGGGCGTAGGGGGTGACAGAGTGGTGTACATTGGTGACAGAGAGGTGTTTGGGGTGTAGAGGAGTGTACGTGGGTGACAGAGGAGCGCAGAGTAGTATCCATGGATAACAGAAGGGTGTAGGGGTGTACATTGGTGATAGAGGGGTGTAGAGGAGTGTACATGGGTGACGGAGGAGCTTAGAGGAGTGTAAATGGGTAACAGATGGGTGTAGAGGGGTGTACATGGGTGACAGAGCGGTGTAGAGGAGTGTACATGGGTGACAGAGGGGTGTAGAGGAGTGTACATGGGTGACAGAGGGGTGTAGCGGAGTGTACATGGGTGACAGAGGATCATAGAGTAGTGTACATGGGTGACAGGGGCACATGGGGGGTGAAAGAGGGGTGTACGGGGTGATAGAAGGGTGTACATAGGTGGCAGAGGGTTGTTGGGGGTGTAGAGATGTGTACATGGGTGGCAGAGTGGTTTAGAGGAGTGTATATGAGTGATAGATGGGTGTAAATGGGTGAAAGGGGGCATAGGGGACGACAGAGTGGTGTACATTGGTGACAGAGAGGTATTGGGGGTGTAGAGGAGTGTACGTGGGTGATAGAGGAGCGCAGAGTAATACACATGGATAACAGAAGGGTGTAGGGGTATACATTGGTGATAGAGGGGTGTAGAGGAGTGTACATGGGTGACAGAGGAGCTTAGAGGAGTGTAAATGGGTAACTGATGGGTGTAGAGGGGTGTACATGGGTGACAGAGCGGTGTAGAGGAGTGTACATGGGTGACAGAAAGGTGTAGAGGAGTGTAAATGGGTGACAGAGGGGTGTAGAGGAGTGTACATGGGTGACAGAGGATCATAGAGTAGTGTACATGGGTGACAGGGGCACATGGGGGGTGAAAGAGGGGTGTACGGGGTGATAGAAGGGTGTACACAGGTGACAGAGGGGTGTTAGGGGTGTAGAGATGTGTACATGGGTGGCAGAGTGGTTTAGAGGATAGTATATGAGTTATAGATGGGTGTAAATGGGTGAAAGGGGGCAAAGGGGGTGACAGAGTGGTTTACATTGGTGACAGAGAGGTGTTGGGGGTGTAGAGGAGTGTACGTGGGTGACATCAGAGCGCAGAGTAGTATACATGTATAACAGAAGGGTGTAGGGGTGTACATTGGTGATAGAAGGGTGTAGAGGAGTGTACATGGGTGACGGAGGAGCTTAGAGGAGTGTAAATGGGTAACAGATGGGTGTAGAGGGGTGTAAATGTGTGACAGAGGGGTGTAGAGGAATGTACATGGGTGACAGAGGGGTGTAGAGGAGTGTACATGGGTGACAGAGGATCGTAGAGTAGTATACATGGATAACAGAAGGGTGTAGGGATGTACATTGGTGATAGAGGGGTGTTGGGGGTGTAGAGGAGTGTACGTGGGTGACAGAGGAGCGCAGAGTAGTATACATGGATAACAGAAGGGTGTAGGGGTGTACATTGGTGATAGAGGGGTGTAGAGGAGTGTACATGGGTGACGGGGGAGCTTAGAGGAGTGTAAATGGGTAACAGATGGGTGTAGAGGGGTGTACATGGGTGACAGAGCGGTGTAGAGGAGTTTACATGGGTGACAGAGGGGTGTAGAGGAGTGTACATGGGTGACAGAGGGGTGTAGAGGAGTGTACATGGGTGACAGAGGATCATAGAGTAGTTTACATGGGTGACAGGGGGACATAGGGGGTAAAAGAGGGGTGTACGGGGTGATAGAAGGGTGTACACAGGTGACAGAGGGGTGTTGGGGGTGTAGAGGAGTGTACGTGGGTGACAGAGGAGCGCAGAGTAGTATACATGGATAACAGAAGGGTGTAGGGGTGTACATTGGTGATAGAGGGGTGTAGAGGAGTGTACATGGGTGACGGAGGAGCTTAGAGGAGTGTAAATGGGTAACAGATGGGTGTAGAGGGGTGTACATGGGTGACAGAGCGGTGTAGAGGAGTGTACATGGGTGACAGAGGGGTGTAGAGGAGTGTACATGGGTGACAGAGGGGTGTAGAGGAGTGTACATGGGTGACAGAGGATCATAGAGTAGTGTACATGGGTGACAGGGGGACGTAGGAGGTGAAAGAGGGGTGTACGGGGTGATAGAAGGGTGTACGTAGGTGACAGAGGGGTGTTGGGGGTGTAGAGGTGTGTACATGGGTGGCAGAGTGGTTTAGAGGAGTGTATATGAGTGATAGATGGGTGTAAATGGGTGAAAGGGGGCGTAGGGGGTGACAGAGTGGTGTACATTGGTGACAGAGAAGTGTTGGGGGTGTAGAGGAGTGTACGTGGGTGACAGAGGAGCGCAGAGTAGTATACTTGGATAACAGAAGGGTGTAGGGGTGTACATTGGTGATAGAAGGGTGTAGAGTAGTGTACATGGGTGACGGAGGAGCTTAGAGGAGTGTACATGGGTAACAGATGGGTGTAGAGGGGTGTACATGGGTGACAGAGCGGTGTAGAGGAGTGTACATGGGTGACAGAGGGGTGTAGAGGAGTGTACATGGGTGACAGAGGGGTGTAGAGGAGTGTACATGGGTGACAGAGGGGTGTAGAGGAGTGTACATGGGTAACAGAGGAGTGTAGAGGAGTGTACAGAGGCCTACATAACCATTACTTGATTAACTGTTGTATATTATATAAAACATTTAGATAAAATATTTTACAAAAATATACATTATATTTTAAGTTCCTTTTTCCACTCCTTTTTCCATAATTCCTGAGATAAGTAGTTCTGGCCCTAGAGTGTTATATATATTAGCGTCTGTAGCATGTATCAGGAACATGTTATCATACCTGTGTCTTTTTTACAGAGGACTGATGCCCGGTGAAAAGGTAAACGTGTCATATACCCCCGTCAGCTGCAAGAAAGGAACCACGAAACAGGTAATTAATATTTATATTAATTACTGATAACAATCAGGCTAGATGTAAAATCTAGACCTGCAGACATGTCATAGTCTTTCCCGTATACATGAAGATATATGTGTTTTTAATAAGTATATCGTCTATGGACAGCTTTATATATAACACAACCATATCTCAGGTACAGAGATTAGGAACATTCCAAAGTTGACGAGTAAAAAGGTAGCAGAAAGGTGAACATGGGTAACAGGAGTGTCGAGGAGTGTACATGGGTGATAGATGGGTGTACATGGGTGACAGTTGGCGTAGGGAGTGACAGAGGGGTGTACATGGGTGACAGAGAGGTGTTTGGTGTGTAGAGGAGTGTACATGGGTGATAGAGGAGCGTAGAGGAGTATACATGGGAACAGAGGAGTGGTCCCAGAGGGGTGTAGAGGAGTGTACATGGGTGACAGAGGATCGTAGAGTAGTGTACATGGGTGACAGGGGGACGTAGGGGTTGAAAGAGGGGTGTACGGGGTGATAGAAGGGTGTACATAGGTGACAGAGGTGTGTTGGGGGTGTAGAGATGTGTACTTGGGTGGCAGAGTGGTTTAGAGGAGTGTATATGAGTGATAGATGGGTGTAAATGGGTGAAAGGGGGCGTAGGGGGTGACAGAGTGGTGTACATTGGTGACAGAGAGGTGTTGGGGGTGTAGAGGAGTGTACGTGGGTGACAGAGGAGCGCAGAGTAGTATACATGGATAACAGAAGGGTGTAGGGGTGTACATTGGTGATAGAGGGGTGTAGAGGAGTGTACATGGGTGACGGAGGAGTGTAGAGGAGTGTAAATGGGTAACAGATGGGTGTAGAGGGTTGTACATGGGTGACAGAGGGGTGTACATGGGTGACAGAGGGGTGTAGAGGAGTGTACATGGGTGACAGAGGGGTGTAGAGGAGTGTACATGAGTGACAGAGGGGTGTAGAGGAGTGTACATGGGTGACAGAGGGGTGTAGAGGAGTGTACATGGGTAACAGAGGAGTGTACAGAGGCCTACATTACCATTACTTGATTAACTGTTGTATATTATATAAAACATTTAGTTAAAATATTTTACAAAAATATACATTATATTTTAAGTTCCTTTTTCCACTCCTTTTTCCATAATTCCTGAGTTAAGTAGTTCTGGCCCTAGAGTGTTATATATATTAGCGTCTGTAGCATGTATCAGGAACATGTTATCATACCTGTGTCTTTTTTTACAGATGACTGATGCCCGGTGAAATGGTGAACGTGACATATACCCCCATCAGCTGCAAGAAAGGAACCACGAAACAGGTAATTAATATTTATATTAATTACTGATAACAATCAGGCTAGATGTAAAATCTAGACCTGCAGACATGTCATAGTCTTTCCCGTATATATGAAGATATATGTGTTTTTAATAAGTATATCGTCTATGGACAGCTTTATATATAACACAACCATATCTCAGGTACAGAGATTAGGAACATTCCAAAGTTGACGAGTAAAAAGGTAGCAGAAAGTGGAACATTGGTAACAGCAGTGTCGAGGAGTCTACATGGGTGGCAGAGTGGTTTAGAGAGGAGTGTACATGGGTGACAGGGGGACGTGGGGGTGAAAGAGGGGAGTACGGGGTGATAGAGGGGTGTACATAGGTGACAGAGGGGTGTTGGGGGTGTAGAGATGTGTACATGGGTGGCAGAGTGGTTCAGAGGAGTGTATATGAGTGATAGATGGGTGTAAATGGGTGAAAGGGGGCGTAGGGGGTGACAGAGTGGTATACATTGGTGACAGGGAGGTAATGGGGGTATAGAGGAGTGTACGTGGGTGACAGAGGTGCGGAGAGTAGTATACATGGATAACAGAAGAGTGTAGAGGTGTACATTGGTGATAGAAGGGTGTAGAGGAGTGTACATGGGTGACGGAGGGTTGTAAATGGGTATCAGATGGGTGTAGAGGGGTGTACATGGGTGACAGAGGGGTGTAGAGGAGTGTACATGGGTGACAGAGGGGTGTAGAGGAGTGTACATGGGTGACAGAGGGGTGTAGAGGAGTGTACATGGGTGACAGAGGATCATAGAGTAGTTTACATGGGTGACAGGGGGACATAGGGGGTGAAAGAGGGGTGTACGGGGTGATAGAAGGGTGTACACAGGTGACAGAGGGGTGTTGGGGGTGTAGAGGAGTGTACGTGGGTGACAGAGGAGCGCAGAGTAGTATACATGGATAACAGAAGGGTGTAGGGGTGTACATTGGTAATAGAGGGGTGTAGAGGAGTGTACATGGGTGACGGAGGAGCTTAGAGGAGTGTAAATGGGTAACAGATGGGTGTAGAGTGGTGTACATGGGTGACAGAGCGGTGTAGAGGAGTGTACATGGGTAACAGAGGAGTGTAAAGGAGTGTACAGAGGTCTACATTACCATTACTTGATTAACTGTTGTATATTATATAAAATATGTTACGAAAATATATATTATATTTTAAGTTCCTTTTTCCACTCCTTTTTCCATAATTCCTGAGATAAGTAGTTCTGGCCCTAGAGTGTTATATATATTAGCGTCTGTAGCATGTATCAGGAACATGTTATCATACCTGTGTCTTTTTTACAGAGGACTGATGCCCGGGGAATAGGTGAACGTGACATATACCCCCGTCAGCTGCAAGAAAGGAACCACGACACAGGTAATTAATATTTATATTAATTACTGATAACAATCAGGCTAGATGTAAAATCTAGACCTGCAGACATGTCATAGTCTTTCCCGTATACATGAAGATATATGTGTTTTTAATAAGCATATCGTCTATGGACAGCTTTATATATAACACAACCATATCTCAGGTACAGAGATTAGGAACATTCATGATCCTTATTCTCTGTTTTTTATTTGTAGGAATCCCCTTTTTCAATATTTAATAGAAGTTTACTTTAGACCAGTGTTTCCCAAACTTTTTCACCTCGGGGCACCCCTTGGAAAAAACTATTTTCGCAGGGAATCCATACCAAAGTGGACCGGTAAAAAGGTAGCAGAAAGGTGAACATGGGTAACAGGAGTGTCGAGGAGTGTACATGGGTGGCAGAGTGGTTTAGAGGAGTGTATATGGGTGATAGATGGGTGTACATGGGTGACAGGGGGTGTATGGGGTGACAGAGGGGTGAACATGGGTGACTGAGGTGTGTTGGGGTGTAGAGATGTGTACATGGGTGGCAGAGTGGTTTAGAGGAGTGTATATGAGTGATAGATGGGTGTAAATGGGTGAAAGGGGGCTTAGGGGATGACAGAGTGGTGTATATTGGTGACAGAGAGGTGTTGGGGATGTAGAGGAGTCTACGAGGGTGACAGAGGAGCGCAGAGTAGTATACATGGATAACAGAAGGGTGTAGGGGTGTACATTGGTGATAGAGGGGTGTAGAGGAGTGTACATGGGTGACGGAGGAGCTTAGAGGAATGTAAATGGGTAACAGAGGGGTATAGAGGAGTGTACATGGGTGACAGAGGGGTGTAAAGGAGTGTACATGGGTAACAGAGGAGTGTAGAGGAGTGTACAGAGGCCTACATTACCATTACTTGATTAAATGTTGTATATTATATAAAACATTTAGATAAAATATTTTACAAAAATATACATTATATTTTAAGTTCCTTTTTCAACTCCTTTTTCCATAATTCCTGAGATAAGTAGTTCTGGCCCTAGAGTGTTATATATATTAGCATCTGTAGCATGTATCAGGAACATGTTATCATACCTGTGTCTTTTTTACAGAGGACTGATGCCCGGTGAAAAGGTGAACGTGACATATACCCCCGTCAGCTGCAAGAAAGGAACCATGAAACAGGTAATTAATATTTATATTATTTACTGATAACAATCAGGCTAGATGTAAAATCTAGACCTGTAGACATGTCATAGTCTTTCCCGTATACATGAAGATATATGTGTTTTTAATAAGTATATTGTCTATGGACAGCTTTATATATAACACAACCATATCTCAGGTACAGAGATTAGAACATTCCAAAATTGACGAGTAAAAAGGTAGCAGAAAGTGGAACATTGGTAACAGCAGTGTCGAGGAGTGTACATGGGTGGCAGAGTGGTTTAGAGGAGTGTACATGGGTGATAGATGGGTGTACATGGGTGACAAGGGGCGTAGGGGGTGACAGAGGGGTGTACATGGGTGACAGAGGTGTTGGGTGTGTAGAGGAGTGTACATGGGTAATAGGGGAGCATAGAGGAGTGTACATGGTAACAGAGTAGTGTAGAGGAGTGTACATGGGTGTCAGGGGGGTGTGGAGGAGTGTACATGGGTGACAGGGGGACATAGGGGGTGAAAGAGGGGAGTAAGGGGTGATAGAGGGGTGTACATAGGTGACAGAGGGGTGTTGGGGTGTAGAGGTGTGTACATGGGTGGCAGAGTGGTTCAGAGGAGTGTATATGAGTGATAGATGGGTGTAAATGGGTGAAAGGGGGCGTAGGGGGTGACAGAGTGGTGTACATTGGTGACAGAGAGGTGTTGGGGGTGTAGAGGAGTGTATGTGGGTGACAGAGGAGCGCAGAGTAGTATCCATGGATAACAGAAGGGTGTAGGGGTGTACATTGGTGATAGAGGGGTGTAGAGGAGTGTACATGGGTGACAGAGGAGCTTAGAGGAGTGTAAATGGGTAACTGATGGGTGTAGAGGGGTGTACATGGGTGACAGAGCGGTGTAGAGGAGTGTACATGGGTGACAGAGGGGTGTAGAGGAGTGTAAATGGGTGACAGAGGGGTGTAGAGGAGTGTACATGGGTGACAGAGGATCATAGAGTAGTGTACATGGGTGACAGGGGGACATAGGGGGTGAAAGAGGGGTGTACGGGGTGATAGAAGGGTGTACACAGGTGACAGAGGGGTGTTGGGGGTGTAGAGATGTGTACATGGATGGCAGAGTGGTTTAGAGGAGTGTATATGAGTTATAGATGGGTGTAAATGGGTGAAAGGGGGCAATGGGGGTGACAGAGTGGTGTACATTGGTGACAGAGAGGTGTTGGGGGTGTAGAGGAGTGTACGTGGGTGACATCGGAGCGCAGAGTAGTATACATGTATAACAGAAGGGTGTAGGGGTGTACATTGGTGATAGAAGGGTGTAGAGGAGTGTACATGGGTGACGGAGGAGCTTAGAGGAGTGTAAATGGGTAACAGATGGGTGTAGAGGGGTGTACATGTGTGACAGAGGGGTGTAGAGGAATGTACATGGGTGACAGAGGGGTGTAGAGGAGTGTACATGGGTGACAGAGGATCGTAGAGTAGTATACATGGATAACAGAAGGGTGTAGGGATGTACATTGGTGATAGAGGGGTGTTGGGGGTGTAGAGGAGTGTACGTGGGTGACAGAGGAGCGCAGAGTAGTATACATGGATAACAGAAGGGTGTAGGGGTGTACATTGGTGATAGAGGGGTGTAGAGGAGTGTACATGGGTGACGGGGGAGCTTAGAGGAGTGTAAATGGGTAACAGATGGGTGTAGAGGGGTGTACATGGGTGACAGAGCGGTGTAGAGGAGTGTACATGGGTGACAGAGGGGTGTAGAGGAGTGTACATGGGTGACAGAGGGGTGTAGAGGAGTGTACATGGGTGACAGAGGATCATAGAGTAGTTTACATGGGTGACAGGGGGACATAGGGGGTGAAAGAGGGGTGTACGGGGTGATAGAAGGGTGTACACAGGTGACAGAGGGGTGTTGGGGGTGTAGAGGAGTGTATGTGGGTGACAGAGGAGCGCAGAGTAGTATACATGGATAACAGAAGGGTGTAGGGGTGTACATTGGTAATAGAGGGGTGTAGAGGAGTGTACATGGGTGACGGAGGAGCTTAGAGGAGTGTAAATGGGTAACAGATGGGTGTAGAGTGGTGTACATGGGTGACAGAGCGGTGTAGAGGAGTGTACATGGGTAACAGAGGAGTGTAAAGGAGTGTACAGAGGTCTACATTACCATTACTTGATTAACTGTTGTATATTATATAAAATATGTTACGAAAATATATATTATATTTTAAGTTCCTTTTTCCACTCCTTTTTCCATAATTCCTGAGATAAGTAGTTCTGGCCCTAGAGTGTTATATATATTAGCGTCTGTAGCATGTATCAGGAACATGTTATCATACCTGTGTCTTTTTTACAGAGGACTGATGCCCGGGGAATAGGTGAACGTGACATATACCCCCGTCAGCTGCAAGAAAGGAACCACGACACAGGTAATTAATATTTATATTAATTACTGATAACAATCAGGCTAGATGTAAAATCTAGACCTGCAGACATGTCATAGTCTTTCCCGTATACATGAAGATATATGTGTTTTTAATAAGCATATCGTCTATGGACAGCTTTATATATAACACAACCATATCTCAGGTACAGAGATTAGGAACATTCATGATCCTTATTCTCTGTTTTTTATTTGTAGGAATCCCCTTTTTCAATATTTAATAGAAGTTTACTTTAGACCAGTGTTTCCCAAACTTTTTCACCTCGGGGCACCCCTTGGAAAAAACTATTTTCGCAGGGAATCCATACCAAAGTGGACCGGTAAAAAGGTAGCAGAAAGGTGAACATGGGTAACAGGAGTGTCGAGGAGTGTACATGGGTGGCAGAGTGGTTTAGAGGAGTGTATATGGGTGATAGATGGGTGTACATGGGTGACAGGGGGTGTATGGGGTGACAGAGGGGTGAACATGGGTGACTGAGGTGTGTTGGGGTGTAGAGATGTGTACATGGGTGGCAGAGTGGTTTAGAGGAGTGTATATGAGTGATAGATGGGTGTAAATGGGTGAAAGGGGGCTTAGGGGATGACAGAGTGGTGTATATTGGTGACAGAGAGGTGTTGGGGATGTAGAGGAGTCTACGAGGGTGACAGAGGAGCGCAGAGTAGTATACATGGATAACAGAAGGGTGTAGGGGTGTACATTGGTGATAGAGGGGTGTAGAGGAGTGTACATGGGTGACGGAGGAGCTTAGAGGAATGTAAATGGGTAACAGAGGGGTATAGAGGAGTGTACATGGGTGACAGAGGGGTGTAAAGGAGTGTACATGGGTAACAGAGGAGTGTAGAGGAGTGTACAGAGGCCTACATTACCATTACTTGATTAAATGTTGTATATTATATAAAACATTTAGATAAAATATTTTACAAAAATATACATTATATTTTAAGTTCCTTTTTCAACTCCTTTTTCCATAATTCCTGAGATAAGTAGTTCTGGCCCTAGAGTGTTATATATATTAGCATCTGTAGCATGTATCAGGAACATGTTATCATACCTGTGTCTTTTTTACAGAGGACTGATGCCCGGTGAAAAGGTGAACGTGACATATACCCCCGTCAGCTGCAAGAAAGGAACCATGAAACAGGTAATTAATATTTATATTATTTACTGATAACAATCAGGCTAGATGTAAAATCTAGACCTGTAGACATGTCATAGTCTTTCCCGTATACATGAAGATATATGTGTTTTTAATAAGTATATTGTCTATGGACAGCTTTATATATAACACAACCATATCTCAGGTACAGAGATTAGAACATTCCAAAATTGACGAGTAAAAAGGTAGCAGAAAGTGGAACATTGGTAACAGCAGTGTCGAGGAGTGTACATGGGTGGCAGAGTGGTTTAGAGGAGTGTACATGGGTGATAGATGGGTGTACATGGGTGACAAGGGGCGTAGGGGGTGACAGAGGGGTGTACATGGGTGACAGAGGTGTTGGGTGTGTAGAGGAGTGTACATGGGTAATAGGGGAGCATAGAGGAGTGTACATGGTAACAGAGTAGTGTAGAGGAGTGTACATGGGTGTCAGGGGGGTGTGGAGGAGTGTACATGGGTGACAGGGGGACATAGGGGGTGAAAGAGGGGAGTAAGGGGTGATAGAGGGGTGTACATAGGTGACAGAGGGGTGTTGGGGTGTAGAGGTGTGTACATGGGTGGCAGAGTGGTTCAGAGGAGTGTATATGAGTGATAGATGGGTGTAAATGGGTGAAAGGGGGCGTAGGGGGTGACAGAGTGGTGTACATTGGTGACAGAGAGGTGTTGGGGGTGTAGAGGAGTGTATGTGGGTGACAGAGGAGCGCAGAGTAGTATCCATGGATAACAGAAGGGTGTAGGGGTGTACATTGGTGATAGAGGGGTGTAGAGGAGTGTACATGGGTGACAGAGGAGCTTAGAGGAGTGTAAATGGGTAACTGATGGGTGTAGAGGGGTGTACATGGGTGACAGAGCGGTGTAGAGGAGTGTACATGGGTGACAGAGGGGTGTAGAGGAGTGTAAATGGGTGACAGAGGGGTGTAGAGGAGTGTACATGGGTGACAGAGGATCATAGAGTAGTGTACATGGGTGACAGGGGGACATAGGGGGTGAAAGAGGGGTGTACGGGGTGATAGAAGGGTGTACACAGGTGACAGAGGGGTGTTGGGGGTGTAGAGATGTGTACATGGATGGCAGAGTGGTTTAGAGGAGTGTATATGAGTTATAGATGGGTGTAAATGGGTGAAAGGGGGCAATGGGGGTGACAGAGTGGTGTACATTGGTGACAGAGAGGTGTTGGGGGTGTAGAGGAGTGTACGTGGGTGACATCGGAGCGCAGAGTAGTATACATGTATAACAGAAGGGTGTAGGGGTGTACATTGGTGATAGAAGGGTGTAGAGGAGTGTACATGGGTGACGGAGGAGCTTAGAGGAGTGTAAATGGGTAACAGATGGGTGTAGAGGGGTGTACATGTGTGACAGAGGGGTGTAGAGGAATGTACATGGGTGACAGAGGGGTGTAGAGGAGTGTACATGGGTGACAGAGGATCGTAGAGTAGTATACATGGATAACAGAAGGGTGTAGGGATGTACATTGGTGATAGAGGGGTGTTGGGGGTGTAGAGGAGTGTACGTGGGTGACAGAGGAGCGCAGAGTAGTATACATGGATAACAGAAGGGTGTAGGGGTGTACATTGGTGATAGAGGGGTGTAGAGGAGTGTACATGGGTGACGGGGGAGCTTAGAGGAGTGTAAATGGGTAACAGATGGGTGTAGAGGGGTGTACATGGGTGACAGAGCGGTGTAGAGGAGTGTACATGGGTGACAGAGGGGTGTAGAGGAGTGTACATGGGTGACAGAGGGGTGTAGAGGAGTGTACATGGGTGACAGAGGATCATAGAGTAGTTTACATGGGTGACAGGGGGACATAGGGGGTGAAAGAGGGGTGTACGGGGTGATAGAAGGGTGTACACAGGTGACAGAGGGGTGTTGGGGGTGTAGAGGAGTGTATGTGGGTGACAGAGGAGCGCAGAGTAGTATACATGGATAACAGAAGGGTGTAGGGGTGTACATTGGTAATAGAGGGGTGTAGAGGAGTGTACATGGGTGACGGAGGAGCTTAGAGGAGTGTAAATGGGTAACAGATGGGTGTAGAGTGGTGTACATGGGTGACAGAGCGGTGTAGAGGAGTGTACATGGGTAACAGAGGAGTGTAAAGGAGTGTACAGAGGTCTACATTACCATTACTTGATTAACTGTTGTATATTATATAAAATATGTTACGAAAATATATATTATATTTTAAGTTCCTTTTTCCACTCCTTTTTCCATAATTCCTGAGATAAGTAGTTCTGGCCCTAGAGTGTTATATATATTAGCGTCTGTAGCATGTATCAGGAACATGTTATCATACCTGTGTCTTTTTTACAGAGGACTGATGCCCGGGGAATAGGTGAACGTGACATATACCCCCGTCAGCTGCAAGAAAGGAACCACGACACAGGTAATTAATATTTATATTAATTACTGATAACAATCAGGCTAGATGTAAAATCTAGACCTGCAGACATGTCATAGTCTTTCCCGTATACATGAAGATATATGTGTTTTTAATAAGCATATCGTCTATGGACAGCTTTATATATAACACAACCATATCTCAGGTACAGAGATTAGGAACATTCATGATCCTTATTCTCTGTTTTTTATTTGTAGGAATCCCCTTTTTCAATATTTAATAGAAGTTTACTTTAGACCAGTGTTTCCCAAACTTTTTCACCTCGGGGCACCTGATAAAGGATATAGGGAAATGGATATATACCAAAGGGTATCCTAATGATAAAGGATATCGCCAATGATAAAGGGAATGTATACATATATTATACTATTCCTCCTTCCTTCCTTCCTTCCTTTTCCAAGTGTTAACAACTTACTATTGTTTCCCTTTGTAGATGTACGGTTTAAGTAATTCCCAACACAGGGTTAATAATACAAAGGTTTATTCACTAACACACTATATAACTTTAGCTAACATATATACATATCCGTATAATATCAATGTATCTCAGTGTATACAACAATGGCAACTTCAATACATTAACATTATACTAGTCACATTACAATTTAACCCAATACAATATCTTACCCACCCACCTAATTACACACCAATACACTCACACCGGCGCTCAATCCAGAAAAGCTTTCTGTCCCTAAGGCTATAGGAGTTAGTGATAGTAATGAGAGGGTCAGTGCTTGAACAGGGAGAGAAGGGGTTTGTGAGTCTTGGGATAGGAAGGATAGGGTTAGACTGTGGAGTGGAGGTTACTAAGAGAGGGAAGTTGGGGCAAAGTTATAGGTTGCAGGGAGGAAAGAGGATGAGATTACTAAGAGAGGGAAGTTGGGGCAAAGGTAGAGGAGGAAAGAGGGTGCCCAGGATTATACTTAGCAGATTATCGGAGTGTTGGGAGATGAGGCAGGACAGCAGTCTATATTTCTTGGGCCTGGATCCTCAGTGCCTCATGGAGTTGTTCCCGTGTTGGTGGCTGCCTCTCAAGATGACTCCTTCCCTCCCATTCAGCTTGGTATATATATCTAGCGTTATACAATATCCTAAGACCCTCCTATCTGGCCAGATATCCCCAGGCACCAACACAGGTTTGGTGGGCCCATACCAGAAACAATGCCACCTGTGCTTTGGCCTCTCTATGAACTGGCCAGATATCCCAAGGCTACCATGATACATATAGGAGACAGGTTAGGCCAGAATGTTTTACAACACATCCCAAAATATGCCCCTGGTCTAATGACCATTATATTGCATTTTATGACATGCCCCAAGTCATGTAAGAAAGGTCATTTATAGGGCATAGGCTGATGTGCGATAGATTGATATAAATATGATGATATGACACTTCCCTTCACAATCCCCCTGTTGTCGGGAACTCGACAATGCAATTTGGGAAGTGTCATATTGGGATGTATTTACCTCGTCAACCCTGTATGTTGTTGGTAATGGTCCAGGATGGAATGAAGTATAATTTTACATTTAGGTACTTAGACACCACCCATTTCCACAGGTGCACTTTTACTGCCAGTCACCATAACCCACCATCTCTATCCACAGAACACACAGTCTTTGCATTGATCTTCCTTCTTCTTTGTTGGGTCTAGATTGAAGTCCTTTTAATATGAGTCCTAACTTTGCCCGGACATTTTCTGTGTCTGTCAACAGCCTATCCTGATGTTGTCTCCATTTAAGTTTATCTGGTCAGACTCAGGAATGGCCTCATTAATTTAACAGCAGAGTCTTTGAGTCAATCTGGGCAGCTTTAACCTTGGCTTGTTACCCAGTCAACATGACAGTCCATAGTGCTGACACATGCGGCACCACCTTGGTCCTCAGGTGTCATTAGCGCAGACTGGCATCTTTACGACTTGTTGCAGGCATGACTCTTTTTTTAAAGCTTCTCCTTGTCACTTTGATTGAAGTAGGGATTATCACCGGTTTGGTAGTCTCCATGGACAGATAAGCAGGTCTTTACCAAGGCAGATCAGAGCTCCTAAGTAGTGGGGAATGTCTCAGTACCTAAGGCCTAATTTTGGGGAGGAATACCACCGTCCATTCCCCTGTTGCTGACACTCAATCCATCCCTTATGAACCATACCATTCTGAGGGTTGAAGTGGCAATTACCTTGAATAGTGTGGGTACCTTACCTGTCCCTATGGGTCCAAACACACCTACAGTACACTCGGACATAATGGGGACTACCCACACACACACCCATATATCTTTAAAGAATATTTAAAAACAATACACCCAACCCAAGTCAAACAATGGTTATTTACTCCGGTACACATAGAGACTCATGCCAAATAGCATTTCTGGTCTACACATCCAAAAACACGTGGGTCACAAACCCTTGTGTAATTGGGCTGTAAATGTATGCACACCCATGTAGGTGGTCACCCATTTACACCTAGAGTGTCTATATGTACTCTTTAAAGTAAGAATGCAACATAGATAAAAATAATATAATTAACATTTACAATAGATTAATAGATATCTTCAAGTATGTAATATTTTGGGGCCGCAGGACTGTATCAGTATAATGTCCTTGACCCCTGTCTACGCAAAAGTTCATGATGCTGTGTCTGACCGTGCTGTAATTGGTCAGCCAGCCTCTTTGTTCTTCTGTAAATTAAGAAGAGTCCTATATACATGAGGGCAACCAGGATTAGGAGAATGATGATTGGATGAATAAACAAGTTAAAGAAAGATGTGGCTTTTGGGCTGTATCCAAAAAGGCTCTCCCACCAGGACACAGAAGAGTCTCTTTCTAAAGCATGCACAACCCCTGTAATCTTGGTTGTGTCATGTTCTAACTGGATAGTGGCTTGACTCTCCGTCTCTCTCAGCTTCTGCACAATCTTCTCTTCGCTGCTAAAATCTAAAAGAAGACGCTTTAATTCTGTGCCGAAGCCGAGAGGAATCTTCTGAAGCCTCACTGGGGTGTCAGGGCGGATGTCGAGTCTCTTCTCTGGAGTGATTGGAGTTCTCCCTTTTTGATCAGCTACATCAATTCCTAGAACGGGATTAAGGGTACAATATGCTCCTGGGAGGAGTTCTCCTCTTTCGGTGCAGTTAGTGGCATAAACAGCATAAGATGCATTCCCTGTTTGGTACCAACACCAATATCCCTGACCCAGATATTTAAGGTTGGAAGAAGGGATTAAGTTTGCCTTCATCTCACAAGACCCCTCAGAATTCCAACATTGGTGTCTAAGCACCCGGTCATACCTATCTTGACAGAGGATAGCATCCTCTCTCTTCCAACATCCTTCTGTATCAAACAGATAAGGATGGCCGGCCTCATAAGTTAGAATATCTGAGGAGAGTTGTGGATGAAGTACAGTTTGGTTGCTCACTACCACCCCCAGATTGATAGTATTAAACCCCATCCTGATACTACCAGAGGTGGGCACCAGGGATGATGCGGTACAAGTAAAATTATAACAACCGTGCCACTGAGTTACCCACCATTTAGTATGGTTTACAGCAAAAGAGGGGATGAGTGTGCTCACTTTTCGAAGGAGGTTAAATGGATAGTGGCCGTGGTACAAAGAAGATACAATATTTTTCAGGTTGCCTGAGAGTTCACTTTGGACCTGCGTACATGCCAGGCCGAGCTGAGCTTTGTCTTGCTCCTCTAGAAGACCCACAACTAACCTTCTAAACTTCTCTCGTAGAGCAGAAGACAGAGAGGTTGTAGCATCTATGTGCGAATGTTGTAAACCCTCCAAAATGTGGTTTACATCAAGCTGGGTCTTAAATCCTTCACTGGCATGTCCCGCCAGATCCCCAAGTTTGCTCCGCAGGACTTCCAAGTCTATTGTGTTTAAGGCCCCTATTCCCATAGCTCCTCCTCCTAGACCCATAGCAATCAAATCTCTTTTCCCCCGGTATGTCCTGTATCTGAGTACTTGCCCTGCCTCTACCCAACCTTTTAACATGTCAATTTGATTGCTAACAAACTCCTCACAACGGTGATCCCACTGATCCACCCTAAAATCATTTACAGAAATCCTCCAGGTATACAATGTAAACTTGGCTTCTGTAAGTATCGTCCATGGTGACGATAACTGAGGAGTTATAGGATCTGCCAATCTATGGGTAGGGGCATTGCAAGGGTATGTATGTAATTCTACCGGTTGGAGATCCTCTGTGTCTGAAGGGACTCTGACTACCGTTACACATATCTGCCCCTTTCCTTTAAACCGATACCACTGATCATTGTCACCTGCCTGTAGAGCCACATCACGAACAGGTGTGGTTCCAGAGAGGTAGACCCACTGAGTGAAAGTCCAGCACCCTTCATCTGCCGCCTCACAATATGGCCATTCAAACATCCCATCTATGTTGATATTGAGGTTAATATCTTTACCGTGTGGATCCCTCCAATCTGAGGATACATATATGTTCCGGTATTCCTCAGTCATAGGGGTGCCATCCATCCATACATCGATTATAGGAGAATCTACACCATTACATACGATGTCCCACCTCCAAGGGTTGGCATCTGAAATTACCATTTGTGTATCAGGCCCCCAATGGGCATAGGTGATGAAATAATATCCTGTCACCTCTGGTACACAATTATCTCTCATAATGGTTATCATAAAAGATCGTATGGATGGTGATCCCTTCACCTGAGTATACCTGGGGCTTTTTGCATCGGTCCTGACTTTTAGGACCTTTGCACGATACAGGCCTTTGAGCTGTAAGGAGCCACCTTTATCGTTCCAAAGCACCTGTCCGGTCTTACTACAATTTAACTTCAACATCAACACACTGGTTTGCAGAAAGTCAGTGGGGACATGGCCTTGTGGATAACTTGATTCCCTAGTTATCAACATCTGAGAGTCTCTCAACATACAATATGCTTTCAGAGTACCCATGACTGGCACTGGTCTATCAAAATATGTCCTTTCCCTTAGATCCTCCCGTCTTTCCGAATGTGAAAAGACAACCTTTAGGATATACCAACCATTGTACTCTGCCCCCGTGGCATCCTCTGGACTCAGGATACCTTCCCTGGTGCATAGTACCTCAGTTGTATTCCTGACCGCATCCCCATAGGGGTGCAAATATGGGCTCTTAGAGACCCACCTAGTGGATCTAATGGGAGTTGGATCGGAGTCTATGTAGTACTTGTACTCTCTTAAGCACAGGTCATGCAAATCATATTGTAATGCTGAGGTGTTCTCTGCAGGGGAGTAATGCTGGACTACACCATCAGCAAACCCATCTCTCTGGAAACCATATACATACCAATGTCCTGGTGTAAATACAAAATTAGTGTATGGCTCTAATATTTTACCCTCTAGACATTGCACCATTAGTAAGGGGCTAGATATTGATGTATCAGTGTTCTTACCTCTGTCATCGTGTCTCTCACTGTGGGTGGTTTGGTCTGCTAGGGTCCTGATCACTAATACCATAATTAGGAAAACCTTTAATGTCTGTTTCCATCTGGATCCTGTCATCTGGTAAGGGATAAGTTATTTAACATGCCTATCCTTACCACCTGAGTCTATATGTGTGTATGTAGAATTGAAAAGCTGGAACCACCTTGACTCATATATCTACTCCCCCCCTTCCCCAACTTATATTGTGTGGTATTAAGTTGGGGAGGCTTGGGTGGCTTTTGCCTGGTCGATGTGGATCCAAAAGGTTGCCTGCCTTCTATGTGATTTCTTTTTCGCAGTCATCGGTCTTTGCACTTTTAGCATTGTGTCGCCCATTGCCTCCAGGACCTGATATGGTCCCTCCCAGTTTGCATCCCAGGGTCCAGCCTTACGGAACACCTTGACCATAACCATATCACCTACAGAGGGCATGGGAGTCTCCCCCTGTAGATACGGTTTGTGCATTCTTATTGCTGCATGTGGCAGTAACTCCTTCAGGTTCTGTTGAACCTGTTGGAGAAACACATCTCTGGCAATGGCGTTTTTCATCGGTTCCGATATTTGTGGCTCATTAGGAAAGCAGAGCGGCATCTTGCGCCCTGTCATGAGCTCGAAGGGTGTTACACCGGTGGTGGATGATTCCGAGGCTCTGATTCCCATAAGCACAGCTGGGAGAGAGGCTACCCAAGAGGAACCCCTTTCCATCAATGCCTTGGATAGTCGCATTTTGATGGTACGGTTCATCCGTTCCACTATGCCTGCAGACTGGGGATGGTAAGGTACATGAAACCTCTGGTTTATGTCCAAAAGTCCACAAAGAGATTTCATTACCTTGCCTGTGAAATGGGTCCCCCGGTCAGATTCAATCACTCTGGGCATCCCCCATCGTGACAGAACCTGCTCCCAAAGGACTCGGGCAGTAGTGGTGGCTGTGTCATTCATGGTTGGGATCACTTCTACCCATTTGGAGAAGACATCCACAACCACTAGTGCATAGCGGCACTTACGACTGCCAGCTGGCAGTGGTCCTATGAAATCAATTTGTATTGACGACCACGGTCCATCAGCTGGAGGAACACGTTGCAACACTGGCTTAAGGGCTGGAGCTCTTGGATTTATCTGGGCACACACCAGGGATTGTTGGGTGACTTCCTCCACCGTTTTGGACATTCCTGACCAGTATAATTTGTCCTTTAGAAGGGACAGAAGCTTATCCCGGCCAAGGTGTCCCAACAATTGGTGGTTAAGTCTTGTCAGCTCTGCTTGCAGATGCTGTGGGACCACAGGCAGAGGGAGTTGATGGGTGCCAGTGTCATAACACAAGATTCCCTGACAAATCCTCCAGGGATCCTGTGGGTTGGTAAAATGTGCTGCCAGAAGAGGATCCTTTGACTGTTCCTCTTCAAATGACACTGGGCCCTCCTTGAGACCTTTCTTTCTCACAGCAACCTGGTATGAAGGATTGTCCTGGGCATCTGGTTCCCTCAGGACTCCTTGCACTGCAGCCAGTTTGGCCAATTCATCAGCCTGATTGTTACCCAGGACCAAGGGTCCATCCCCTCTCTGGTGTGCTGGGATTTTAATGAGTGCAGCCTCTCCAGGATGTGCCATTCCCCATTCCCACAATTCTTTCAGGACAGTCACATGAGCCAAGGGTTTGTTCTGGCTGTCGACAAACCCTCGTCTTTTCCATGTGTCCAGGTGCAGGGTGAGGGATCGAACTGCATATGAGCTGTCACTATATATAGTACGATTCCCTTGGGGCTGAAGGAGGAGGGCTTCTTTGATAGCCTCCAGCTCAGCCCGCTGCGCTGACAAGTGGCCTGGCAACCTGACAAGGCTCTGGTTACCTGTGGTCTCATCCAGCACAGCAAACCCTGTCACATGGGTGCCATCCAAACAAAAGCGAGAGCCATCAACAAAGATGATTCTGTCATCCGGATGTGATGTTGTCCTGAACAGTTGGGGAGCAGTGACGTGCATTGGTTGTCCACAGTCATGTTCAGTCCCTGTCATATTCAACAACTGGGACAAAACATACCTTGCCTTTTGTGTCACGGTCAGATTCCTTCCACTCAAGTCCATGATCCACTTCCCGAATCTCTGTTGTGAGACTCCAGGGAGGGTATCACGAAGCAAGAGGGCTAAAGGTGAATGTGGAGTCTGAACAGTGAGGGGCTTGAAGCCTACAATATGCTCAGTTGCTTTAACTGCATAATGCACGGCTGCAAGTTGCTTGGCACACTCATCAAACCCTCTTTCAACTGGTGAAAGAAGCCTGGAGAAGTATCCCAGTGGTCTATACTCTGATCCTATTTGTTGAAGCAGGACCGCCGAGATAGACTCTGCACCAGCATGGGCCTGAATTGCCATTTCTCCTTCAGGGTGAGGGGTTGCTAAGACTGGGGCCGAGGAGAGGTCTCTTTTCAGAGTTGAAAATGCCTCTTCCTGTGGTTCTGACCAGTCTTTCAAGGAAGGTTCTTCCCCTCTGAGAAGTTCATAAAGGGGCTTCGCTTTTGCAGCAAAATCCTCTATGAACTCTCTCATAAAGTTGGCTACTCCCAGGAACTTGCGCAGGTCCTGAAGAGTGCCTGGTCTGGGTAGTTTCACCATGGCTTCCATGCGGGCAGCCATGATGCCTTTGGCTCCATGGGAAATTTGGACGCCAAGGAAGGTTACTTCTGACCTAGCCAAGTTTGCCTTGTGAGGGTTCAGTTTGAGCCCTGCTTGGACCAGGAGTCCCAGCAGTTCCCTCAACAGAGCCAAGTGCTCTTCCATGGTCTCTGTGTGAAGGAGCAAATCATCTACATATTGCAGCAGACATTCTGGCCGTGAAAACACACTTAGTACGGCCGCCAATGCCTGGTGAAAATATGTAGGGCTGCTGTGAAACCCCTGAGGGAGTACACAAAACATGTACTGTTTGTCCCCCACAGTGAAAGCAAACTTGTACCTACAGCTCTCTGTCAGTTCAATGGAAAAGAACCCGTTGGCAACATCAATGGTCGAGAATATGCGACTTTTGCCGCTTATTCTTGCCATTATGTCGGGAGTCTGTGCAACTACTGGGGCAGACATGGGGGTGTATTTGTTAAGGACTCTTAGGTCTACAGTCAACCTGAAAGAATTAGTGTCCTTCTTTTTCACCGGCCAGAGGGCATTGTTGCATTTAGAATTGCCCTCTATGACCATGCCCCTTTCTTTCAAATCCTGGACTGTGTCCAGTATTGACTCCATTGCCTCTGGTGGAAAACGGTATTGTCGTTGAGGCGGTGGGTCTGGCCCTTGGATGTCCACCTGAACACCTACCATTTTCCCACAGTCATTTTTACTTTGGGCCCACAAACCTGGATGCTCATACACAATGGGTTCAAGGTCTATGTTATGTGAGACCTCTGGCCATTTGTGTTCCAGCATGTTGGTAGAATTTTCAATTGCAGGCAGGGGTGGTCCCAGACACTGGCGTTGTATGACACACACCTTTGCTTGTCTGGGGCCCCTCCACACAATGCAGTTTGCCAAATCAATGATCCATCCGTTCTGTGTCATTATATCGGTACCAATGATGTTATCAGAACCTGGGTAATACCACATTGGGATCTTCAGTGTCATATGTCTGGCAATCTGGATGACAACTTCCTCTATTCTGTGGGCTCTCACCCCCCCTTGTTGGTGATCAAATCCGATCACCACACACTGAGGGCTGTTGGGGTGTAGATCATGTTTCACATTAGTAATGGAAATTTCCGCACCAGTGTCAAGCATGATCTTAGTGTCCTGATTTTTTATTCTGGCTTCAATGTGGGGTCTCCCTGAAGAATCCAATATGATGTCACATATTGGAGCCAGATGTTTAGGGATCCCTGACCGTCAGTCAAGGTGCACCAAACTCCCAGTAGGTACTTTTGTGGTACATACTGCCACTTGAGAATGTTCAGCTGGAACATTCTCCATAGCTTCTAACCTTAACGAGTTTTCAGCTGGTTTGCTTGGGACATTTACAAGTGCAACATGTCTAGTTTGCCATTGTAAATTCTCCAAATTTTTTTCTGTCTGTACCCCATGTTGTTTGACATAATTGGGTTTCACTTTGAAACCGTTATTATTGCCAGTTTTATCGTGGGCAATTGTTTTGAAGGAACTTTGTGGACAGTTCCTTTTCATGTGCCCATATTGCAGACACAGGAAACAACGAATGTGTCCTGACTGCTTGTTTTCCAATGGTGGAGCTGTGGGGTAGACAGGTCTGTATGGCTTAGCATGGTGTCTACGTGCTTCCTGAGATCTAAAAGGGACATTCCCACGCTCCCTAATTTTTACAGACTTTCTATTTTGCAGCAGATCTCGTCTGTACTGGTCAATAATCATAGCTGCATCCGTGAGTGAAGATTCTTTCGCTGCACTTAACCGGATCGCAGTTTCCAGGTAAGGGAATCTTTCCACAAACATACGCACCATGCCTTGTGGAACTCCTCTACCTTGATCTTTTGTTACCTTCCTGTACATTGCTTCAAACCTTCCACACAGAGACAAGGGCTCATCATGTATGGTGGGTTTGAATTTAGTCAGGATATCCGGGGTAACATCCCAATGGCCAGTTGCTAATTTCATAAGTATTGAAAGGCGTTCTTCCTCATTATGAAATTTGCCATTTTTGGGGTCCATTTTCCCTGTTGCCTCATACCTCTGGATAAGGTGTGTAGGCAACCACAATTTAAACAACTCCATGCGATTTTGTGGGGCCACTGAAAACTTGTTGCAATGCCCCTCAAAAATATCGCATGAGGTAAATGGATCTACATTGGGATCATAACTAGGGATCTCTTTGCAGATCTTTAACAGGAAATTTATCCTTTCCATACCGTTGTGGTTAGGATAAAATTCCGGCACCCTTCTTGTTTGCCTTGGTAGGCTGGAAGCTGAGTTTACAGTTTCCCATCCGCTACCAAATAGCACACTTGTTCCCTCCCTATTACAGGGACTGTTATCCATATTCTCCATAGGTGTTGGAGGATATGATAACCCACGCTCCACCTGTCGCCTATCATCCAGACTTGGAGATTGAGGTAGTCGACCCCCATCAGGCACTGGAGCCATTTCTCCTGTCTCCCCCTCTGCCAACTCCGTAACACAGACGTGTTTCCTTGGCAAGGGCAACTTGCTATGTGCACTAGGCCGAGACAGATTAGTGATGATCTGCTGCAGGTTAGCAATCATCTGCGACTTTGCAGCCAGATCTTCCTTAAGTGTTGCTATCATTGTATCAGTAGATGTCATTCTATTTTTATACTGATTGATCTCAGTGTACAATTGAAGAAGCTCTTTGTCCATGTCAGAGCAATACCTCTCCTGGTCAGAGAGTTTTGATTCCAACATACAAATTTCCTTGCCGCTTTCAATTGTACACTGGGCTTCTTCTTCTAACTGGTATTCCAGTGTACACACTTGTTTAACCTTATCTAAGCAGCTATGGCAGTGATAATTATGTATATCAGCTACCGTGTCTGCCTTCCTGTTAGCAGCAATTGTTTCACTGTGTTCAGGCTTCCAAATGGTGTCCTCAAAGCAATACACTAGCTTTGCCAACATCTTAAGCCGTTTAGAAGTTTTGTTCAGAACACATCTTTTGCTAATATGCATTTTATCATATTTATATGCTTGATCTAATAAAGCGGACCATAACATTTCTGCTGATTTGTATGCGGTGGGGGGTATAGGGTCAAAACTACTATGTTGTGCTAAATCTTTTAGTGTGGAAAAGTCCATACTCACGTTTTCCTTTGCCATCTTGGTTAGTGTTGTCCTTCTCGTCCCTTTCGTGCTGCTTGAAAAAGGTCCTTTTCTTCCGGAACGCCTTTTCCCGACCAGCTGGACGTCACCTTAGGAACACTACCGTCTATGGTTGAAAGTATGTGTATGGAATTCTTTTACTTAGTGAATCGTTCGCCGTTTTACCCGCAAAGGAAAAAAAAATTGTTAACACCTTAGAAAAAAAATTAAACAAATAGGTTCGCTGTTCCTAAATATATTCCTGTGTCCTGTTTTAAATAAAACTATGCTATCTGTCCAAACTTCAAGGTCTAGACGCACAGTATAACATAACACTTCCCCGTGTACGTATGTTACCTGTCCACGCCTCTCCGCCTATCTTCGTTCACAATATAACACAATCCTACTAAAACAACAACACAAAGAAATAAATAAAAAACAGTCGGGCCGGGCTCGCCAATGATAAAGGATATAGGGAAATGGATATATACCAAAGGGTATCCTAATGATAAAGGATATCGCCAATGATAAAGGGAATGTATACATATATTATACTATTCCTCCTTCCTTCCTTCCTTCCTTTTCCAAGTGTTAACAACTTACTATTGTTTCCCTTTGTAGATGTACGGTTTAAGTAATTCCCAACACAGGGTTAATAATACAAAGGTTTATTCACTAACACACTATATAACTTTAGCTAACATATATACATATCCGTATAATATCAATGTATCTCAGTGTATACAACAATGGCAACTTCAATACATTAACATTATACTAGTCACATTACAATTTAACCCAATACAATATCTTACCCACCCACCTAATTACACACCAATACACTCACACCGGCGCTCAATCCAGAAAAGCTTTCTGTCCCTAAGGCTATAGGAGTTAGTGATAGTAATGAGAGGGTCAGTGCTTGAACAGGGAGAGAAGGGGTTTGTGAGTCTTGGGATAGGAAGGATAGGGTTAGACTGTGGAGTGGAGGTTACTAAGAGAGGGAAGTTGGGGCAAAGTTATAGGTTGCAGGGAGGAAAGAGGATGAGATTACTAAGAGAGGGAAGTTGGGGCAAAGGTAGAGGAGGAAAGAGGGTGCCCAGGATTATACTTAGCAGATTATCGGAGTGTTGGGAGATGAGGCAGGACAGCAGTCTATATTTCTTGGGCCTGGATCCTCAGTGCCTCATGGAGTTGTTCCCGTGTTGGTGGCTGCCTCTCAAGATGACTCCTTCCCTCCCATTCAGCTTGGTATATATATCTAGCGTTATACAATATCCTAAGACCCTCCTATCTGGCCAGATATCCCCAGGCACCAACACAGGTTTGGTGGGCCCATACCAGAAACAATGCCACCTGTGCTTTGGCCTCTCTATGAACTGGCCAGATATCCCAAGGCTACCATGATACATATAGGAGACAGGTTAGGCCAGAATGTTTTACAACACATCCCAAAATATGCCCCTGGTCTAATGACCATTATATTGCATTTTATGACATGCCCCAAGTCATGTAAGAAAGGTCATTTATAGGGCATAGGCTGATGTGCGATAGATTGATATAAATATGATGATATGACACTTCATTGGTGATAGAAGGGTGTAGAGGAGTGTACATGGGTGACGGAGGAGCTTAGAGGAGTGTAAATGGGTAACAGATGGGTGTAGAGGGGTGTACATGTGTGACAGAGGGGTGTAGAGGAATGTACATGGGTGACAGAGGGGTGTAGAGGAGTGTACATGGGTGACAGAGGATCGTAGAGTAGTATACATGGATAACAGAAGGGTGTAGGGATGTACATTGGTGATAGAGGGGTGTTGGGGGTGTAGAGGAGTGTACGTGGGTGACAGAGGAGCGCAGAGTAGTATACATGGATAACAGAAGGGTGTAGGGGTGTACATTGGTGATAGAGGGGTGTAGAGGAGTGTACATGGGTGACGGGGGAGCTTAGAGGAGTGTAAATGGGTAACAGATGGGTGTAGAGGGGTGTACATGGGTGACAGAGCGGTGTAGAGGAGTGTACATGGGTGACAGAGGGGTGTAGAGGAGTGTACATGGGTGACAGAGGGGTGTAGAGGAGTGTACATGGGTGACAGAGGATCATAGAGTAGTTTACATGGGTGACAGGGGGACATAGGGGGTGAAAGAGGGGTGTACGGGGTGATAGAAGGGTGTACACAGGTGACAGAGGGGTGTTGGGGGTGTAGAGGAGTGTACGTGGGTGACAGAGGAGCGCAGAGTAGTATACATGGATAACAGAAGGGTGTAGGGGTGTATATTGGTAATAGAGGGGTGTAGAGGAGTGTACATGGGTGACGGAGGAGCTTAGAGGAGTGTAAATGGGTAACAGATGGGTGTAGAGTGGTGTACATGGGTGACAGAGCGGTGTAGAGGAGTGTACATGGGTAACAGAGGAGTGTAAAGGAGTGTACAGAGGTCTACATTACCATTACTTGATTAACTGTTGTATATTATATAAAATATGTTACGAAAATATATATTATATTTTAAGTTCCTTTTTCCACTCCTTTTTCCATAATTCCTGAGATAAGTAGTTCTGGCCCTAGAGTGTTATATATATTAGCGTCTGTAGCATGTATCAGGAACATGTTATCATACCTGTGTCTTTTTTACAGAGGACTGATGCCCGGGGAATAGGTGAACGTGACATATACCCCCGTCAGCTGCAAGAAAGGAACCACGACACAGGTAATTAATATTTATATTAATTACTGATAACAATCAGGCTAGATGTAAAATCTAGACCTGCAGACATGTCATAGTCTTTCCCGTATACATGAAGATATATGTGTTTTTAATAAGCATATCGTCTATGGACAGCTTTATATATAACACAACCATATCTCAGGTACAGAGATTAGGAACATTCATGATCCTTATTCTCTGTTTTTTATTTGTAGGAATCCCCTTTTTCAATATTTAATAGAAGTTTACTTTAGACCAGTGTTTCCCAAACTTTTTCACCTCGGGGCACCCCTTGGAAAAAACTATTTTCGCAGGGAATCCATACCAAAGTGGACGGGTAAAAAGGTAGCAGAAAGGTGAACATGGGTAACAGGAGTGTCGAGGAGTGTACATGGGTGGCAGAGTGGTTTAGAGGAGTGTATATGGGTGATAGATGGGTGTACATGGGTGACAGGGGGTGTATGGGGTGACAGAGGGGTGAACATGGGTGACTGAGGTGTGTTGGGGTGTAGAGATGTGTACATGGGTGGCAGAGTGGTTTAGAGGAGTGTATATGAGTGATAGATGGGTGTAAATGGGTGAAAGGGGGCTTAGGGGATGACAGAGTGGTGTATATTGGTGACAGAGAGGTGTTGGGGATGTAGAGGAGTCTACGAGGGTGACAGAGGAGCGCAGAGTAGTATACATGGATAACAGAAGGGTGTAGGGGTGTACATTGGTGATAGAGGGGTGTAGAGGAGTGTACATGGGTGACGGAGGAGCTTAGAGGAATGTAAATGGGTAACAGAGGGGTATAGAGGAGTGTACATGGGTGACAGAGGGGTGTAAAGGAGTGTACATGGGTAACAGAGGAGTGTAGAGGAGTGTACAGAGGCCTACATCACCATTACTTGATTAAATGTTGTATATTATATAAAACATTTAGATAAAATATTTTACAAAAATATACATTATATTTTAAGTTCCTTTTTCAACTCCTTTTTCCATAATTCCTGAGATAAGTAGTTCTGGCCCTAGAGTGTTATATATATTAGCATCTGTAGCATGTATCAGGAACATGTTATCATACCTGTGTCTTTTTTACAGAGGACTGATGCCCGGTGAAAAGGTGAACGTGACATATACCCCCGTCAGCTGCAAGAAAGGAACCATGAAACAGGTAATTAATATTTATATTATTTACTGATAACAATCAGGCTAGATGTAAAATCTAGACCTGTAGACATGTCATAGTCTTTCCCGTATACATGAAGATATATGTGTTTTTAATAAGTATATTGTCTATGGACAGCTTTATATATAACACAACCATATCTCAGGTACAGAGATTAGAACATTCCAAAATTGACGAGTAAAAAGGTAGCAGAAAGTGGAACATTGGTAACAGCAGTGTCGAGGAGTGTACATGGGTGGCAGAGTGGTTTAGAGGAGTGTACATGGGTGATAGATGGGTGTACATGGGTGACAAGGGGCGTAGGGGGTGATAGAGGGGTGTACATGGGTGACAGAGGTGTTGGGTGTGTAGAGGAGTGTACATGGGTAATAGGGGAGCATAGAGGAGTGTACATGGTAACAGAGTAGTGTAGAGGAGTGTACATGGGTGTCAGGGGGGTGTGGAGGAGTGTACATGGGTGACAGGGGGACATAGGGGGTGAAAGAGGGGAGTACGGGGTGATAGAGGGGTGTACATAGGTGACAGAGGGGTGTTGGGGTGTAGAGGTGTGTACATGGGTGGCAGAGTGGTTCAGAGGAGTGTATATGAGTGATAGATGGGTGTAAATGGGTGAAAGGGGGCGTAGGGGGTGACAGAGTGGTGTACATTGGTGACAGAGAGGTGTTGGGGGTGTAGAGGAGTGTATGTGGGTGACAGAGGAGCGCAGAGTAGTATCCATGGATAACAGAAGGGTGTAGGGGTGTACATTGGTGATAGAGGGGTGTAGAGGAGTGTACATGGGTGACAGAGGAGCTTAGAGGAGTGTAAATGGGTAACTGATGGGTGTAGAGGGGTGTACATGGGTGACAGAGCGGTGTAGAGGAGTGTACATGGGTGACAGAGGGGTGTAGAGGAGTGTAAATGGGTGACAGAGGGGTGTAGAGGAGTGTACATGGGTGACAGAGGATCATAGAGTAGTGTACATGGGTGACAGGGGGACATAGGGGGTGAAAGAGGGGTGTACGGGGTGATAGAAGGGTGTACACAGGTGACAGAGGGGTGTTGGGGGTGTAGAGATGTGTACATGGATGGCAGAGTGGTTTAGAGGAGTGTATATGAGTTATAGATGGGTGTAAATGGGTGAAAGGGGGCAATGGGGGTGACAGAGTGGTGTACATTGGTGACAGAGAGGTGTTGGGGGTGTAGAGGAGTGTACGTGGGTGACATCGGAGCGCAGAGTAGGATACATGTATAACAGAAGGGTGTAGGGGTGTACATTGGTGATAGAAGGGTGTAGAGGAGTGTACATGGGTGACGGAGGAGCTTAGAGGAGTGTAAATGGGTAACAGATGGGTGTAGAGGGGTGTACATGTGTGACAGAGGGGTGTAGAGGAATGTACATGGGTGACAGAGGGGTGTAGAGGAGTGTACATGGGTGACAGAGGATCGTAGAGTAGTATACATGGATAACAGAAGGGTGTAGGGATGTACATTGGTGATAGAGGGGTGTTGGGGGTGTAGAGGAGTGTACGTGGGTGACAGAGGAGCGCAGAGTAGTATACATGGATAACAGAAGGGTGTAGGGGTGTACATTGGTGATAGAGGGGTGTAGAGGAGAGTACATGGGTGACGGGGGAGCTTAGAGGAGTGTAAATGGGTAACAGATGGGTGTAGAGGGGTGTACATGGGTGACAGAGCGGTGTAGAGGAGTGTACATGGGTGACAGAGGGGTGTAGAGGAGTGTACATGGGTGACAGAGGGGTGTAGAGGAGTGTACATGGGTGACAGAGGATCATAGAGTAGTTTACATGGGTGACAGGGGGACATAGGGGGTGAAAGAGGGGTGTACGGGGTGATAGAAGGGTGTACACAGGTGACAGAGGGGTGTTGGGGGTGTAGAGGAGTGTACGTGGGTGACAGAGGAGCGCAGAGTAGTATACATGGATAACAGAAGGGTGTAGGGGTGTACATTGGTGATAGAGGGGTGTAGAGGAGTGTACATGGGTGACGGAGGAGCTTAGAGGAGTGTAAATGGGTAACAGATGGGTGTAGAGTGGTGTACATGGGTGACAGAGCGGTGTAGAGGAGTGTACATGGGTAACAGAGGAGTGTAAAGGAGTGTACAGAGGTCTACATTACCATTACTTGATTAACTGTTGTATATTATATAAAATATGTTACGAAAATATATATTATATTTTAAGTTACTTTTTCCACTCCTTTTTCCATAATTCCTGAGATAAGTAGTTCTGGCCCTAGAGTGTTATATATATTAGCGTCTGTAGCATGTATCAGGAACATGTTATCATACCTGTGTCTTTTTTACAGAGGACTGATGCCCGGGGAATAGGTGAACGTGACATATACCCCCGTCAGCTGCAAGAAAGGAACCACGACACAGGTAATTAATATTTATATTAATTACTGATAACAATCAGGCTAGATGTAAAATCTAGACCTGCAGACATGTCATAGTCTTTCCCGTATACATGAAGATATATGTGTTTTTAATAAGCATATCGTCTATGGACAGCTTTATATATAACACAACCATATCTCAGGTACAGAGATTAGAAACATTCATGATCCTTATTCTCTGTTTTTTATTTGTAGGAATCCCCTTTTTCAATATTTAATAGAAGTTTACTTTAGACCAGTGTTTCCCAAACTTTTTCACCTCGGGGCACCCCTTGGAAAAAACTATTTTCGCAGGGAATCCATACCAAAGTGGACGGGTAAAAAGGTAGCAGAAAGGTGAACATGGGTAACAGGAGTGTCGAGGAGTGTACATGGGTGGCAGAGTGGTTTAGAGGAGTGTATATGGGTGATAGATGGGTGTACATGGGTGACAGGGGGTGTATGGGGTGACAGAGGGGTGAACATGGGTGACTGAGGTGTGTTGGGGTGTAGAGATGTGTACATGGGTGGCAGAGTGGTTTAGAGGAGTGTATATGAGTGATAGATGGGTGTAAATGGGTGAAAGGGGGCGTAGGGGATGACAGAGTGGTGTATATTGGTGACAGAGAGGTTTTGGGGATGTAGAGGAGTCTACGAGGGTGACAAAGGAGCGCAGAGTAGTATACATGGATAACAGAAGGGTGTAGGGGTGTACATTGGTGATAGAGGGGTGTAGAGGAGTGTACATGGGTGACGGAGGAGCTTAGAGGAATGTAAATGGGTAACAGAGGGGTATAGAGGAGTGTACATGGGTGACAGAGGGGTGTAAAGGAGTGTACATGGGTAACAGAGGAGTGTAGAGGAGTGTACAGAGGCCTACATTACCATTACTTGATTAAATGTTGTATATTATATAAAACATTTAGATAAAATATTTTACAAAAATATACATTATATTTTAAGTTCCTTTTTCCACTCCTTTTTCCATAATTCCTGAGATAAGTAGTTCTGGCCCTAGAGTGTTATATATATTAGCATCTGTAGCATGTATCAGGAACATGTTATCATACCTGTGTCTTTTTTACAGAGGACTGATGCCCGGTGAAAAGGTGAACGTGACATATACCCCCGTCAGCTGCAAGAAAGGAACCATGAAACAGGTAATTAATATTTATATTATTTACTGATAACAATCAGGCTAGATGTAAAATCTAGACCTGTAGACATGTCATAGTCTTTCCCGTATACATGAAGATATATGTGTTTTTAATAAGTATATTGTCTATGGACAGCTTTATATATAACTCAACCATATCTCAGGTACAGAGATTAGGAACATTCCAAAATTGACGAGTAAAAAGGTAGCAGAAAGTGGAACATTGGTAACAGCAGTGTCGAGGAGTGTACATGGGTGGCAGAGTGGTTTAGAGGAGTGTACATGGGTGATAGATGGGTGTACATGGGCGACAGGGGGCGTAGGGTTTGACAGAGGGGTGTACATGGGTGACAGAGGTGTTGGGTGTGTAGAGGAGTGTACATGGGTAATAGGGGAGCATAGAGGAGTGTACATGGTAACAGAGTAGTGTAGAGGAGTGTACATGGGTGTCAGGGGGGTGTAGAGGAGTGTACATGGGTGACAGGGGGACATAGGGGGTGAAAGAGGGGAGTACGGGGTGATAAAGGGGTGTACATAGGTGACAGAGGGGTGTTGGGGGTGTAGAGGTGTGTACATGGGTGGCAGAGTGGTTCAGAGGAGTGTATATGAGTGATAGATGGGTGTAAATGGGTGAAAGGGGGCATAGGGGGTGACAGAGTGGTGTACATTGGTGACAGAGAGGTGTTGGGGGTGTAGAGGAGTGTACGTGGGTGACAGAGGAGCGCAGAGTAGTATCCATGGATAACAGAAGGGTGTAGGGGTGTACATTGGTGATAGAGGAGTGTAGAGGAGTGCACATGGGTGACGGAGGAGCTTAGAGGAGTGTAAATGGGTAACAGATGGGTGTAGAGGGGTGTACATGGGTGACAGAGCGGTGTAGAGGAGTGTACATGGGTGACAGAGGGGTGTAGAGGAGTGTACATGGGTGACAGAGGGGTGTAGAGGAGTGTACATGGGTGACAGAGGATCGTAGAGTAGTGTACATGGGTGACAGGGGGACGTAGGGGGTGAAAGAGGGGTGTACGGGGTGATAGAAGGGTGTACATAGGTGACAGAGGGGTGTTGGGGGTGTAGAGATGTGTACATGGGTGGCAGAGTGGTTTAGAGGAGTGTATATGAGTGATAGATGGGTGTAAATGGGTGAAAGGGGGCGTAGGCGGTGACAGAGTGGTGTACATTGGTGACAGAGAGGTGTTGGGGGTGTAGAGGAGTGTACTTGGGTGACAGAGGAGCGCAGAGTAGTATACATGGATAACAGAAGGGTGTAGGGGTGTACATTGGTGATAGAGGGGTGTAGAGGAGTGTACATGGGTGACGGAGGAGCTTAGAGGAGTGTAAATGGGTAACAGATGGTTGTAGAGGGGTGTACATGGGTGGCAGAGCGGTGTAGAGGAGTGTACATGGGTGACAGAGGGGTGTAGAGGAGTCTACATGGGTGACAAAGGGGTGTAGAGGAGTGTACATGGGTGACAGAGGATCATAGAGTAGTGTACATGGGTTACAGGGGGACGTAGGGGGTGAAAGAGGCGTGTACGGGGTGATAGAAGGGTGTACACAGGTGACAGAGGGGTGTTGGGGGTGTAGATATGTGTACATGGGTGGCAGAGTGGTTTAGAGAAGTGTATATGTGTGATAGATGGGTGTAAATGGGTGAAAAGGGGCGTAGGGGGTGACAGAGTGGTGTACATTGGTGACAAAGAGGTGTTGGGGGTGTAGAGGAGTGTACGTGGGTGACAGAGGAGCGCAGAGTAGTATACATGGATAACAGAAGGGTGTAGGGGTGTACATTGGTGATAGAAGGGTGTAGAGGAGTGTACATGGGTGACGGAGGAGCTTAGAGGAGTGTAAATGGGTAACAGATGGGTGTTCAGGGGTGTACATGGGTGACAAAGGGGTGTAGAGGAGTGTACATGGCTGACAGAGGGGTGTAGAGGAGTGTACATGGGTGACAGAGGGGTGTAGAGTAGTGTACATGGGTGACAGGGGGACGTAGGGGTGAAATAGGGGTGTACGGGGTGATAGAAGGGTGTACATAGGTGACAGAGGGGTGTTGGGGGTGTAGAGATGTGTACATGGGTGGCACAGTGGTTCAGAGGAGTGTATATGAGTGATAGATGGGTTTAAATGGGTGAAAGGGGACGTAGGGGGTGACAGAGTGGTGTACATTGGTGACAGAGAGGTGTTGGGGGTGTAGAGGAGTGTACGTGGGTGACAGAGGAGCTCAGAGTAGTGTACATGGATAACAGAAGGGTGTAGGGGTGTACATTGGTGATAGAGGGGTGTAGAGGAGTGTACATGGGTGACGGAGGAGCTTAGAGGAGTGTAAATGGGTGACAGATGGGTGAAGAGGGGTGTACATGGGTGACAGAGCGGTGTAGAGGAGTGTACATGGGTGACAGAGGGGTGTAGAGGAGTGTACATGGGTGACGGAGGAGTGTAGAGGAGTGTAAATGGGTAAGAGATGGGTGTAGAGGGGTGTACATGGGTGACAGAGGGGTGTAGAGGAGTGTAGATGGGTGACAGACTGGTGTAGAGGAGTGTACATGGGTGACAGAGGGGTGTAGAGGAGTGTACATGGGTGACAGAGGGGTGTAGAGGAGTGTACATGGGTGACAGAGGGGTGTAGAGGAGTGTACATGGGTAACAGAGGAGTGTAGAGGAGTGTACAGAGGCCTACATTACCATTACTTGATTAACTGTTGTATATTATATAAAACATTTAGATAAAATATTTTACAAAAATATACATTTTATTTTAAGTTCCTTTTTCCACTCCTTTTTCCATAATTCCTGAGTTAAGTAGTTCTGGCCCAAGAGTGTTATATATATTAGCGTCTGTAGCATGTATCAGGAACATGTTATCATACCTGTGTCTTTTTTTACAGATGACTGATGCCCAACATATACCCCCATCAGCTGCAAGAAAGGAACCACGAAACAGGTAATTAATATTTATATTAATTACTGATAACAATCAGGCTAGATGTAAAATCTAGACCTGCAGACATGTCATAGTCTTTCCCGTATATATGAAGATATATGTGTTTTTAATAAGTATATCGTCTATGGACAGCTTTCTATATAACACAACCATATCTCAGGTACAGAGATTAGGAACATTCCAAAGTTGACGAGTAAAAAGGTAGCAGAAAGTGGAACATTGGTAACAGCAGTGTCGAGGAGTGTACATGGGTGGCAGAGTGGTTTAGAGGAGTGTACATGGGTGATAGATGGGTGTACATGGGTGACAGGGGGCGTAGGGGGTGACAGAAGGGTGTACATGGGTGACAGAGGTGTTGGGTGTGTAGAGGAGTGTACATGGGTAGTAGGGGAGCATAGAGGAGTGTACATGGTAACAGAGGAGTGTAGAGGAGTGTACATGGGTGTCAGAGGGGTGTAGAGTAGTGTACATGGGTGACAGAGGAGCGTAGAGGAGTGTACATGGGTAACAGAGGAGTGTACATGGGTGACAAGGGGACGTAGGGGGTGAAAGAGGGGTGTACGGGGTGATAGAGGGGTGTACATAGGTGACAGAGGGGTGTTGGGGGTGTAGAGGTGTGTACATGGGTGTCAGAGTGGTTCAGAGGAGTGTATATGAGTGATAGATGGGTCTAAATGGGTGAAAGGGGGCGTAGGGGGTGACAAAGTGGTGTACATTGGTGACAGAGAGGTGTTGGGGGTGTAGAGGAGTGTACTTGGGTGACAGAGGAGCACAGAGTAGTATACATGGATAACAGAAGGGTGTAGGGGTGTACATTGGTGATAGAGGGGTGTAGAGGAGTGTACATGGGTGACGGAGGAGCTTAGAGGAGTGTAAATGGGTAACAGATGGGTGTAGAGGGGTGTACATGGGTGGCAGAGCGGTGTAGAGGAGTGTACATGGGTGACAGAGGGGTGTAGAGGAGTCTACATGGGTGACAAAGGGGTGTAGAGGAGTGTACATGGGTGACAGAGGATCATATAGTAGTGTACATGGGTTACAGGGGGACGTAGGGGGTGAAAGAGGCGTGTACGGGGTGATAGAAGGGTGTACACAGGTGACAGAGGGGTGTTGGGGGTGTAGATATGTGTACATGGGTGGCAGAGTGGTTTAGAGAAGTGTATATGAGTGATTGATGGGTGTAAATGGGTGAAAAGGGGCGTAGGGGGTGACAGAGTGGTGTACATTGGTGACAAAGAGGTGTTGGGGGTGTAGAGGAATGTACGTGGGTGACAGAGGAGCGCAGAGTAGTATACATGGATAACAGAAGGGTGTAGGGATGTACATTGGTGATAGAAGGGTGTAGAGGAGTGTACATGGGTGACGGAGGAGCTTAGAGGAGTGTAAATGGGTAACAGATGGGTGTTCAGGGGTGTACATGGGTGACAAAGGGGTGTAGAGGAGTGTACATGGGTGACAGAGGGGTGTAGAGGAGTGTACATGGGTGACAGAGGGGTGTAGAGTAGTGTACATGGGTGACAGGGGGACGTAGGGGTGAAATAGGGGTGTACGGGGTGATAGAAGGGTGTACATAGGTGACAGAGGGGTGTTGGGGGTGTAGAGATGTGTACATGGGTGGCACAGTGGTTCAGAGGAGTGTATATGAGTGATAGATGGGTTTAAATGGGTGAAAGGGGGCGTAGGGGGTGACAGAGTGGTGTACATTGGTGACAGAGAGGTGTTGGGGGTGTAGAGGAGTGTAGGTGGGTGGCAGAGGAGCGCAGGGTAGTATACATGGATAACAGAAGGGTGTAGGGGTGTACATTGGTGATAGAGGGGTGTAGAGGAGTGTACATGGGTGACGGAGGAGATTAGAGGAGTGTAAATGGGTAACAGATGGGTGAAGAGGGGTGTACATGGGTGACAGAGCGGTGTAGAGGAGTGTACATGGGTGACAGAGGGGTGTAGAGGAGTGTACATGGGTGACAGAGGGGTGTAGATTAGTGTAGATGGGTGACAGAGGGGTGTAGAGGAGTGTACATGGGTGACAGAGGGGTGTAGAGAAGTGTACATGGGTGACAGAGGGGTGTAGAGGAGTGTACATGGGTAACAGAGGAGTGAAGAGGAGTGTACAGAGGCCTACATTACCATTACTTGATTAATTGTTGTATATTATATAAAACATTTAGATAAAATATATTACAAAAATATACATTATATTTTAAGTTCCTTTTTCCACTCCTTTTTCTATAATTCCTGAGATAAGTAGTTCTGGCCCTAGAGTGTTATATATATTAGCGTCTGTAGCATGTATCAGGAACATGTTATCATACCTGTGTCTTTTTTACAGAGGCCTAATGCCCGGTGAAAAGGTGAACGTGTCATATACCCCCGTCAGCTGCAAGAAAGGAACCACGAAACAGGTAATTAATATTTATATTAATTACTGATAACAATCAGACTAGATGTAAAATCTAGACCTGCAGACATGTCATAGTCTTTCCCGTATACATGAAGATATATGTGTTTTTAATAAGTATATCGTCTATGGACAGCTTTATATATAACACAACCATATCTCAGGTACAGAGATTAGGAACATTCCAAAGTTGACGAGTAAAAAGGTAGCAGAAAGGTGAACATGGGTAACAGGAGTGTCGAGGAGTGTACATGGGTGATAGATGGGTGTACATGGGTGACAGTGGGCATAGGGAGTAACAGAGGGGGGAACATGGGTGACAGAGAGGTGTTGGGTGTGTAGAGGAGTGTACATGGGTGATAGAGGAGCGTAGAGGAGTGTACATGGTAACAGAGGAGTGGTGTCAGAGGGGTGTAGAGGAGTGTACATGGGTGACAGAGGATCGTAGAGTAGTGTACATGGGTGACAAGGGGACGTAGGGGGTGAAAGAGGGGTGTACCGGGTGATAGAGGGGTGTACATAGGTGACAGAGGGGTGTTGGGGGTGTAGAGGTGTGTACATGGGTGGCAGAGTGGTTCAGAGGAGTGTTTATGAGTGATAGATGGGTTTAAATGGGTGAAAGGGGACGTAGGGGGTGACAGAGTGGTGTACATTGGTGACAGAGAGGTGTTGGGAGTGTAGAGGAGTGTACGTGGGTGACAGAGGAGCGCAGATTAGTATACTTGGATAACAGAAGGGTGTAGGGGTGTACATTGGTGATAGAGGGGTGTAGAGGAGTGTACATGGGTGACGGAGGAGATTAGAGGAGTGTAAATGGGTAACAGATGGGTGAAGAGGGGTGTATAAGGGTGACAGAGCGGTGTAGAGGAGTGTACATGGGTGACAGAGGGGTGTAGAGGAGTGTACATGGGTGACGGAGGAGTGTAAATGGGTAAGCGATGGGTGTAGAGGGGTGTACATGGGTGACAGAGGGGTGTAGAAGAGTGTAGATGGGTGACAGACTGGTGTAGAGGAGTGTACATGGGTGACAGAGGGGTGTAGAGGAGTGTACATGGGTGACAGAGAGGTGTAGAGGAGTGTACATGGGTGACAGAGGGGTGTAGAGGAGTGTACATGGGTAACAGAGGAGTGTAGAGGAGTGTACAGAGGCCTACATTACCATTACTTGATTAACTGTTGTATATTATATAAAACATTTAGATAAAATATTTTACAAAAATATACATTTTATTTTAAGTTCCTTTTTCCACTCCTTTTTCCATAATTCCTGAGTTAAGTAGTTCTGGCCCTAGAGTGTTATATATATTAGCGTCTGTAGCATGTATCAGGAACATGTTATCATACCTGTGTCTTTTTTTACAGATGACTGATGCCCGACATATACCCCCGTCAGCTGCAAGAAAGGAACCACGAAACAGGTAATTAATATTTATATTAATTACTGATAACAATCAGACTAGATGTAAAATCTAGACCTGCAGACATGTCATAGTCTTTCCCGTATATATGAAGATATATGTGTTTTTAATAAGTATATCGTCTATGGACAGCTTTATATATAACACAACCATATCTCAGGTACAGAGATTAGGAACATTCCAAAGTTGACGAGTAAAAAGGTAGCAGAAAGGTGATTATGGGTAACAGGAGTGTCGAGGAGTGTACATGGGTGATAGATGGGTGTACATGGGTGACAGTGGGCGTAGGGAGTAACAGAGGGGGGAACATGGGTGACAGATAGGTGTTGGGTGTGTAGAGGAGTGTACATGGGTGACAGAGGATCGTAGAGTAGTGTACATGGGTGACAAGGGGACGTAGGGGGTGAAAGAGGGGTGTACGGGGTGATAAAGGGGTGTACATAGGTGACAGAGGGGTGTTGGGGGTGTAGAGGTGTGTACATGGGTGGCAGAGTGGTTCAGAGGAGTGTATATGAGTGATAGATGGGTTTAAATGGGTGAAAGGGGACGTAGGGGGTGACAGAGTGGTGTACATTGGTGACAGAGAGGTGTTGGGGGTGTAGAGGAGTGTACGTGGGTGACAGAGGAGCTCAGAGTAGTATACATGGATAACAGAAGGGTGTAGGGGTGTACATTGGTGATAGAGGGGTGTAGAGGAGTGTACATGGGTCACGGAGGAGCTTAGAGGAGTGTAAATGGGTAACAGATGGGTGAAGAGGGGTGTACATGGGTGACAGAGCGGTGTAGAGGAGTGTACATGGGTGACAGAGGGGTGTAGAGGAGTGTACATGGGTGACGGAGGAGTGTAGAGGAGTGTAAATGGGTAAGAGATGGGTGTAGAGGGGTGTACATGGGTGACAGAGGGGTGTAGAGGAGTGTAGATGGGTGACAGACTGGTGTAGAGGAGTGTACATGGGTGACAGAGGGGTGTAGAGGAGTGCACATGGGTGACAGAGGGGTGTAGAGGAGTGTACATGGGTGACAGAGGGGTGTAGAGGAGTGTACATGGGTAACAGAGGAGTGTAGAGGAGTGTACAGAGGCCTACATTACCATTACTTGATTAACTGTTGTATATTATATAAAACATTTAGATAAAATATTTTACAAAAATATACATTTTATTTTAAGTTCCTTTTTCCACTCCTTTTTCCATAATTCCTGAGTTAAGTAGTTCTGGCCCAAGAGTGTTATATATATTAGCGTCTGTAGCATGTATCAGGAACATGTTATCATACCTTTGTCTTTTTTTACAGATGACTGATGCCCAACATATACCCCCATCAGCTGCAAGAAAGGAACCACGAAACAGGTAATTAATATTTATATTAATTACTGATAACAATCAGGCTAGATGTAAAATCTAGACCTGCAGACATGTCATAGTCTTTCCCGTATATATGAAGATATATGTGTTTTTAATAAGTATATCGTCTATGGACAGCTTTCTATATAACACAACCATATCTCAGGTACAGAGATTAGGAACATTCCAAAGTTGACGAGTAAAAAGGTAGCAGAAAGTGGAACATTGGTAACAGCAGTGTCGAGGAGTGTACATGGGTGGCAGAGTGGTTTAGAGGAGTGAACATGGGTGATAGATGGGTGTACATGGGTGACAGGGGGCGTAGGGGGTGACAGAAGGGTGTACATGGGTGACAGAGGTGTTGGGTGTGTAGAGGAGTGTACATGGGTAGTAGGGGAGCATAGAGGAGTGTACATGGTAACAGAGGAGTGTAGAGGAGTGTACATGGGTGTCAGAGGGGTGTAGAGTAGTGTACATGGGTGACAGAGGAGCGTAGAGGAGTGTACATGGGTAACAGAGGAGTGTACATGGGTGACAAGGGGACGTAGGGGGTGAAAGAGGGGTGTACGGGGTGATAGAGGGGTGTACATAGGTGACAGAGGGGTGTTGGGGGTGTAGAGGTGTGTACATGGGTGGCAGAGTGGTTCAGAGGAGTGTATATGAGTGATAGATGGGTCTAAATGGGTGAAAGGGGGCGTAGGGGGTGACAAAGTGGTGTACATTGGTGACAGAGAGGTGTTGGGGGTGTAGAGGAGTGTACTTGGGTGACAGAGGAGCGCAGAGTAGTATACATGGATAACAGAAGGGTGTAGGGGTGTACATTGGTGATAGAGGGGTGTAGAGGAGTGTACATGGGTGACGGAGGAGCTTAGAGGAGTGTAAATGGGTAACAGATGGGTGTAGAGGGGTGTACATGGGTGGCAGAGCGGTGTAGAGGAGTGTACATGGGTGACAGAGGGGTGTAGAGGAGTCTACATGGGTGACAAAGGGGTGTAGAGGAGTGTACATGGGTGACAGAGGATCATAGAGTAGTGTACATGGGTTACAGGGGGACGTAGGGGGTGAAAGAGGCGTGTACGGGGTGATAGAAGGGTGTACACAGGTGACAGAGGGGTGTTGGGGGTGTAGATATGTGAACATGGGTGGCAGAGTGGTTTAGAGAAGTGTATATGAGTGATTGATGGGTGTAAATGGGTGAAAAGGGGCGTAGGGGGTGACAGAGTGGTGTACATTGGTGACAAAGAGGTGTTGGGGGTGTAGAGGAATGTACGTGGGTGACAGAGGAGCGCAGAGTAGTATACATGGATAACAGAAGGGTGTAGGGGTGTACATTGGTGATAGAAGGGTGTAGAGGAGTGTACATGGGTGACGGAGGAGCTTAGAGGAGTGTAAATGGGTAACAGATGGGTGTTCAGGGGTGTACATGGGTGACAAAGGGGTGTAGAGGAGTGTACATGGGTGACAGAGGGGTGTAGAGGAGTGTACATGGGTTACAGAGGGGTGTAGAGTAGTGTACATGGGTGACAGGGGGACGTAGGGGTGAAATAGGGGTGTACGGGGTGATAGAAGGGTGTACATAGGTGACAGAGGGGTGTTGGGGGTGTAGAGATGTGTACATGGGTGTCACAGTGGTTCAGAGGAGTGTATATGAGTGATAGATGGGTTTAAATGGGTGAAAGGGGGCGTAGGGGGTGACAGAGTGGTGTACATTGGTGACAGAGAGGTGTTGGGGGTGTAGAGGAGTGTAGGTGGGTGGCAGAGGAGCGCAGGGTAGTATACATGGATAACAGAAGGGTGTAGGGGTGTACATTGGTGATAGAGGGGTGTAGAGGAGTGTACATGGGTGACGGAGGAGATTAGAGGAGTGTAAATGGGTAACAGATGGGTGAAGAGGGGTGTACATGGGTGACAGAGCGGTGTAGAGGAGTGTACATGGGTGACAGAGGGGTGTAGAGGAGTGTACATGGGTGACAGAGGGGTGTAGATTAGTGTAGATGGGTGACAGAGGGGTGTAGAGGAGTGTACATGGGTGACAGAGGGGTGTAGAGAAGTGTACATGGGTGACAGAGGGGTGTAGAGGAGTGTACATGGGTAACAGAGGAGTGAAGAGGAGTGTACAGAGGCCTACATTACCATTACTTGATTAATTGTTGTATATTATATAAAACATTTAGATAAAATATATTACAAAAATATACATTATATTTTAAGTTCCTTTTTCCACTCCTTTTTCTATAATTCCTGAGATAAGTAGTTCTGGCCCTAGAGTGTTATATATGTTAGCGTCTGTAGCATGTATCAGGAACATGTTATCATACCTGTGTCTTTTTTACAGAGGCCTAATGCCCGGTGAAAAGGTGAACGTGTCATATACCCCCGTCAGCTGCAAGAAAGGAACCACGAAACAGGTAATTAATATTTATATTAATTACTGATAACAATCAGACTAGATGTAAAATCTAGACCTGCAGACATGTCATAGTCTTTCCCGTATACATGAAGATATATGTGTTTTTAATAAGTATATCGTCTATGGACAGCTTTATATATAACACAACCATATCTCAGGTACAGAGATTAGGAACATTCCAAAGTTGACGAGTAAAAAGGTAGCAGAAAGGTGAACATGGGTAACAGGAGTGTCGAGGAGTGTACATGGGTGATAGATGGGTGTACATGGGTGACAGTGGGCATAGGGAGTAACAGAGGGGGGAACATGGGTGACAGAGAGGTGTTGGGTGTGTAGAGGAGTGTACATGGGTGATAGAGGAGCGTAGAGGAGTGTACATGGTAACAGAGGAGTGGTGTCAGAGGGGTGTAGAGGAGTGTACATGGGTGACAGAGGATCGTAGAGTAGTGTACATGGGTGACAAGGGGACGTAGGGGGTGAAAGAGGGGTGTACCGGGTGATAGAGGGGTGTACATAGGTGACAGAGGGGTGTTGGGGGTGTAGAGGTGTGTACATGGGTGGCAGAGTGGTTCAGAGGAGTGTATATGAGTGATAGATGGGTTTAAATGGGTGAAAGGGGACGTAGGGGGTGACAGAGTGGTGTACATTGGTGACAGAGAGGTGTTGGGAGTGTAGAGGAGTGTACGTGGGTGACAGAGGAGCGCAGAGTAGTATACTTGGATAACAGAAGGGTGTAGGGGTGTACATTGGTGATAGAGGGGTGTAGAGGAGTGTACATGGGTGACGGAGGAGATTAGAGGAGTGTAAATGGGTAACAGATGGGTGAAGAGGGGTGTATAAGGGTGACAGAGCGGTGTAGAGGAGTGTACATGGGTGATAGAGGGGTGTAGAGGAGTGTACATGGGTGACGGAGGAGTGTAAATGGGTAAGCGATGGGTGTAGAGGGGTGTACATGGGTGACAGAGGGGTGTAGAAGAGTGTAGATGGGTGACAGACTGGTGTAGAGGAGTGTACATGGGTGACAGAGGGGTGTAGAGGAGTGTACATGGGTGACAGAGAGGTGTAGAGGAGTGTACATGGGTGACAGAGGGGTGTAGAGGAGTGTACATGGGTAACAGAGGAGTGTAGAGGAGTGTACAGAGGCCTACATTACCATTACTTGATTAACTGTTGTATATTATATAAAACATTTAGATAAAATATTTTACAAAAATATACATTTTATTTTAAGTTCCTTTTTCCACTCCTTTTTCCATAATTCCTGAATTAAGTAGTTCTGGCCCTAGAGTGTTATATATATTAGCGTCTGTAGCATGTATCAGGAACATGTTATCATACCTGTGTCTTTTTTTACAGATGACTGATGCCCGACATATACCCCCGTCAGCTGCAAGAAAGGAACCACGAAACAGGTAATTAATATTTATATTAATTACTGATAACAATCAGACTAGATGTAAAATCTAGACCTGCAGACATGTCATAGTCTTTCCCGTATATATGAAGATATATGTGTTTTTAATAAGTATATCGTCTATGGACAGCTTTATATATAACACAACCATATCTCAGGTACAGAGATTAGGAACATTCCAAAGTTGACGAGTAAAAAGGTAGCAGAAAGGTGATTATGGGTAACAGGAGTGTCGAGGAGTGTACATGGGTGATAGATGGGTGTACATGGGTGACAGTGGGCGTAGGGAGTAACAGAGGGGGGAACATGGGTGACAGAGAGGTGTTGGGTGTGTAGAGGAGTGTACATGGGTGACAGAGGATCGTAGAGTAGTGTACATGGGTGACAAGGGGACGTAGGGGGTGAAAGAGGGGTGTACGGGGTGATAGAGGGGTGTACATAGGTGACAGAGGGGTGTTGGGGGTGTAGAGGTGTGTACATGGGTGGCAGAGTGGTTCAGAGGAGTGTATATGAGTGATAGATGGGTTTAAATGGGTGAAAGGGGACGTAGGGGGTGACAGAGTGGTGTACATTGGTGACAGAGAGGTGTTGGGGGTGTAGAGGAGTGTACGTGGGTGACAGAGGAGCTCAGAGTAGTATACATGGATAACAGAAGGGTGTAGGGGTGTACATTGGTGATAGAGGGGTGTAGAGGAGTGTACATGGGTCACGGAGGAGCTTAGAGGAGTGTAAATGGGTAACAGATGGGTGAAGAGGGGTGTACATGGGTGACAGAGCGGTGTAGAGGAGTGTACATGGGTGACAGAGGGGTGTAGAGGAGTGTACATGGGTGACGGAGGAGTGTAGAGGAGTGTAAATGGGTAAGAGATGGGTGTAGAGGGGTGTACATGGGTGACAGAGGGGTGTAGAGGAGTGTAGATGGGTGACAGACTGGTGTAGAGGAGTGTACATGGGTGACAGAGGGGTGTAGAGGAGTGTACATGGGTGACAGAGGGGTGTAGAGGAGTGTACATGGGTGACAGAGGGGTGTAGAGGAGTGTACATGGGTAACAGAGGAGTGTAGAGGAGTGTACAGAGGCCTACATTACCATTACTTGATTAACTGTTGTATATTATATAAAACATTTAGATAAAATATTTTACAAAAATATACATTTTATTTTAAGTTCCTTTTTCCACTCCTTTTTCCATAATTCCTGAGTTAAGTAGTTCTGGCCCAAGAGTGTTATATATATTAGCGTCTGTAGCATGTATCAGGAACATGTTATCATACCTTTGTCTTTTTTTACAGATGACTGATGCCCAACATATACCCCCATCAGCTGCAAGAAAGGAACCACGAAACAGGTAATTAATATTTATATTAATTACTAATAACAATCAGGCTAGATGTAAAATCTAGACCTGCAGACATGTCATAGTCTTTCCCGTATATATGAAGATATATGTGTTTTTAATAAGTATATCGTCTATGGACAGCTTTCTATATAACACAACCATATCTCAGGTACAGAGATTAGGAACATTCCAAAGTTGACGAGTAAAAAGGTAGCAGAAAGTGGAACATTGGTAACAGCAGTGTCGAGGAGTGTACATGGGTGGCGGAGTGGTTTAGAGGAGTGTACATGGGTGATAGATGGGTGTACATGGGTGACAGGGGGCGTAGGGGGTGACAGAAGGGTGTACATGGGTGACAGAGGTGTTGGGTGTGTAGAGGAGTGTACATGGGTAGTAGGGGAGCATAGAGGAGTGTACATGGTAACAGAGGAGTGTAGAGGAGTGTACATGGGTGTCAGAGGGGTGTAGAGTAGTGTACATGGGTGACAGAGGAGCGTAGAGGAGTGTACATGGGTAACAGAGGAGTGTACATGGGTGACAAGGGGACGTAGGGGGTGAAAGAGGGGTGTACGGGGTGATAGAGGGGTGTACATAGGTGACAGAGGGGTGTTGGGGGTGTAGAGGTGTGTACATGGGTGGCAGAGTGGTTCAGAGGAGTGTATATGAGTGATAGATGGGTCTAAATGGGTGAAAGGGGGCGTAGGGGGTGACAAAGTGGTGTACATTGGTGACAGAGAGGTGTTGGGGGTGTAGAGGAGTGTACATGGGTGACAGAGGAGCGTAGAGGAGTGTACATGGGTAACAGAGGAGTGTACATGGGTGACAAGGGGACGTAGGGGGTGAAAGAGGGGTGTACGGGGTGATAGAGGGGTGTACATAGGTGACAGAGGGGTGTTGGGGGTGTAGAGGTGTGTACATGGGTGGCAGAGTGGTTCAGAGGAGTGTATATGAGTGATAGATGGGTCTAAATGGGTGAAAGGGGGCGTAGGGGGTGACAAAGTGGTGTACATTGGTGACAGAGAGGTGTTGGGGGTGTAGAGGAGTGTACTTGGGTGACAGAGGAGCGCAGAGTAGTATACATGGATAACAGAAGGGTGTAGGGGTGTACATTGGTGATAGAGGGGTGTAGAGGAGTGTACATGGGTGACGGAGGAGCTTAGAGGAGTGTAAATGGGTAACAGATGGGTGTAGAGGGGTGTACATGGGTGGCAGAGCGGTGTAGAGGAGTGTACATGGGTGACAGAGGGGTGTAGAGGAGTCTACATGGGTGACAAAGGGGTGTAGAGGAGTGTACATGGGTGACAGAGGATCATAGAGTAGTGTACATGGGTTACAGGGGGACGTAGGGGGTGAAAGAGGCGTGTACGGGGTGATAGAAGGGTGTACACAGGTGACAGAGGGGTGTTGGGGGTGTAGATATGTGTACATGGGTGGCAGAGTGGTTTAGAGAAGTGTATATGAGTGATTGATGGGTGTAAATGGGTGAAAAGGGGCGTAGGGGGTGACAGAGTGGTGTACATTGGTGACAAAGAGGTGTTGGGGGTGTAGAGGAATGTACGTGGGTGACAGAGGAGCGCAGAGTAGTATACATGGATAACAGAAGGGTGTAGGGGTGTACATTGGTGATAGAAGGGTGTAGAGGAGTGTACATGGGTGACGGAGGAGCTTAGAGGAGTGTAAATGGGTAACAGATGGGTGTTCAGGGGTGTACATGGGTGACAAAGGGGTGTAGAGGAGTGTACATGGGTGACAGAGGGGTGTAGAGGAGTGTACATGGGTGACAGAGGGGTGTAGAGTAGTGTACATGGGTGACAGGGGGACGTAGGGGTGAAATAGGGGTGTACGGGGTGATAGAAGGGTGTACATAGGTGACAGAGGGGTGTTGGGGGTGTAGAGATGTGTACATGGGTGGCACAGTGGTTCAGAGGAGTGTATATGAGTGATAGATGGGTTTAAATGGGTGAAAGGGGGCGTAGGGGGTGACAGAGTGGTGTACATTGGTGACAGAGAGGTGTTGGGGGTGTAGAGGAGTGTAGGTGGGTGGCAGAGGAGCGCAGGGTAGTATACATGGATAACAGAAGGGTGTAGGGGTGTACATTGGTGATAGAGGGGTGTAGAGGAGTGTACATGGGTGACGGAGGAGATTAGAGGAGTGTAAATGGGTAACAGATGGGTGAAGAGGGGTGTACATGGGTGACAGAGCGGTGTAGAGGAGTGTACATGGGTGACAGAGGGGTGTAGAGGAGTGTACATGGGTGACAGAGGGGTGTACATTAGTGTAGATGGGTGACAGAGGGGTGTAGAGGAGTGTACATGGGTGACAGAGGGGTGTAGAGGAGTGTACATGGGTGACAGAGGGGTGTAGAGAAGTGTACATGGGTGACAGAGGGGTGTAGAGGAGTGTACATGGGTAACAGAGGAGTGAAGAGGAGTGTACAGAGGCCTACATTACCATTACTTGATTAATTGTTGTATATTATATAAAACATTTAGATAAAATATATTACAAAAATATACATTATATTTTAAGTTCCTTTTTCCACTCCTTATTCTATAATTCCTGAGATTAGTAGTTCTGGCCCTAGAGTGTTCTATATATTAGCATCTGTAGCATGTATCAGGAACATGTTATCATACCTGTGTCTTTTTTACAGAGGCCTAATGCCCGGTGAAAAGGTGAACGTGTCATATACCCCCGTCAGCTGCAAGAAAGGAACCACGAAACAGGTAATTAATATTTATATTAATTACTGATAACAATCAGACTAGATGTAAAATCTAGACCTGCAGACATGTCATAGTCTTTCCCGTATACATGAAGATATATGTGTTTTTAATAAGTATATCGTCTATGGACAGCTTTATATATAACACAACCATATCTCAGGTACAGAGATTAGGAACATTCCAAAGTTGACGAGTAAAAAGGTAGCAGAAAGGTGAACATGGGTAACAGGAGTGTCGAGGAGTGTACATGGGTGATAGATGGGTGTACATGGGTGACAGTGGGCATGTGGAGTAACAGAGGGGGGAACATGGGTGACAGAGAGGTGTTGGGTGTGTAGAGGAGTGTACATGGGTGATAGAGGAGCGTAGAGGAGTGTACATGGTAACAGAGGAGTGGTGTCAGAGGGGTGTAGAGGAGTGTACATGGGTGACAGAGGATCGTAGAGTAGTGTACATGGGTGACAAGGGGACGTAGGGGGTGAAAGAGGGGTGTACCGGGTGATAGAGGGGTGTACATAGGTGACAGAGGGGTGTTGGGGGTGTAGAGGTGTGTACATGGGTGGCAGAGTGGTTCAGAGGAGTGTATATGAGTGATAGATGGGTTTAAATGGGTGAAAGGGGACGTAGGGGGTGACAGAGTGGTGTACATTGGTGACAGAGAGGTGTTGGGAGTGTAGAGGAGTGTACGTGGGTGACAGAGGAGCGCAGATTAGTATACTTGGATAACAGAAGGGTGTAGGGGTGTACATTGGTGATAGAGGGGTGTAGAGGAGTGTACATGGGTGACGGAGGAGATTAGAGGAGTGTAAATGGGTAACAGATGGGTGAAGAGGGGTGTATAAGGGTGACAGAGCGGTGTAGAGGAGTGTACATGGGTGACAGAGGGGTGTAGAGGAGTGTACATGGGTGACGGAGGAGTGTAGAGGAGTGTAAATGGGTAAGCGATGGGTGTAGAGGGGTGTACATGGGTGACAGAGGGGTGTAGAGGAGTGTAGATGGGTGACAGACTGGTGTAGAGGAGTGTACATGGGTGACAGAGGGGTGTAGAGGAGTGTACATGGGTGACAGAGAGGTGTAGAGGAGTGTACATGGGTGACAGAGGGGTGTAGAGGAGTGTACATGGGTAACAGAGGAGTGTAGAGGAGTGTACAGAGGCCTACATTACCATTACTTGATTAACTGTTGTATATTATATAAAACATTTAGATAAAATATTTTATAAAAATATACATTTTATTTTAAGTTCCTTTTTCCATTCCTTTTTCCATAATTCCTGAGTTAAGTAGTTCTGGCCCTAGAGTGTTATATATATTAGCGTCTGTAGCATGTATCAGGAACATGTTATCATACCTGTGTCTTTTTTTACAGATGACTGATGCCCGACATATACCCCCGTCAGCTGCAAGAAAGGAACCACGAAACAGGTAATTAATATTTATATTAATTACTGATAACAATCAGACTAGATGTAAAATCTAGACCTGCAGACATGTCATAGTCTTTCCCGTATATATGAAGATATATGTGTTTTTAATAAGTATATCGTCTATGGACAGCTTTATATATAACACAACCATATCTCAGGTACAGAGATTAGGAACATTCCAAAGTTGACGAGTAAAAAGGTAGCAGAAAGGTGATTATGGGTAACAGGAGTGTCGAGGAGTGTACATGGGTGATAGATGGGTGTACATGGGTGACAGTGGGCGTAGGGAGTAACAGAGGGGGGAACATGGGTGACAGAGAGGTGTTGGGTGTGTAGAGGAGTGTACATGGGTGACAGAGGATCGTAGAGTAGTGTACATGGGTGACAAGGGGACGTAGGGGGTGAAAGAGGGGTGTACGGGGTGATAGAGGGGTGTACATAGGTGACAGAGGGGTGTTGGGGGTGTAGAGGTGTGTACATGGGTGGCAGAGTGGTTCAGAGGAGTGTATATGAGTGATAGATGGGTTTAAATGGGTGAAAGGGGACGTAGGGGGTGACAGAGTGGTGTACATTGGTGACAGAGAGGTGTTGGGGGTGTAGAGGAGTGTACGTGGGTGACAGAGGAGCTCAGAGTAGTATACATGGATAACAGAAGGGTGTAGGGGTGTACATTGGTGATAGAGGGGTGTAGAGGAGTGTACATGGGTCACGGAGGAGCTTAGAGGAGTGTAAATGGGTAACAGATGGGTGAATAGGGGTGTACATGGGTGACAGAGCGGTGTAGAGGAGTGTACATGGGTGACAGAGGGGTGTAGAGGAGTGTACATGGGTGACGGAGGAGTGTAGAGGAGTGTAAATGGGTAAGAGATGGGTGTAGAGGGGTGTACATGGGTGACAGAGGGGTGTAGAGGAGTGTAGATGGGTGACAGACTGGTGTAGAGGAGTGTACATGGGTGACAGAGGGGTGTAGAGGAGTGTACATGGGTGACAGAGGGGTGTAGAGGAGTGTACATGGGTGACAGAGGGGTGTAGAGGAGTGTACATGGGTAACAGAGGAGTGTAGAGGAGTGTACAGAGGCCTACATTACCATTACTTGATTAACTGTTGTATATTATATAAAACATTTAGATAAAATATTTTACAAAAATATACATTTTATTTTAAGTTCCCTTTTCCACTCCTTTTTCCATAATTCCTGAGTTAAGTAGTTCTGGCCCAAGAGTGTTATATATATTAGCGTCTGTAGCATGTATCAGGAACATGTTATCATACCTGTGTCTTTTTTTACAGATGACTGATGCCCAACATATACCCCCGTCAGCTGCAAGAAAGGAACCACGAAACAGGTAATTAATATTTATATTAATTACTGATAACAATCAGGCTAGATGTAAAATCTAGACCTGCAGACATGTCATAGTCTTTCCCGTATATATGAAGATATATGTGTTTTTAATAAGTATATCGTCTATGGACAGCTTTCTATATAACACAACCATATCTCCGGTACAGAGATTAGGAACATTCCAAAGTTGACGAGTAAAAAGGTAGCAGAAAGTGTAACATTGGTAACAGCAGTGTCGAGGAGTGTACATGGGTGGCAGAGTGGTTTAGAGGAGTGTACATGGGTGATAGATGGGTGTACATGGGTGACAGGGGGCGTAGGGGGTGACAGAAGGGTGTACATGGGTGACAGAGGTGTTGGGTGTGTAGAGGAGTGTACATGGGTAATAGGGGAGCATAGAGGAGTGTACATGGTAACAGAGGAGTGTAGAGGAGTGTACATGGGTGTCAGAGGGGTGTAGAGTAGTGTACATGGGTGACAGAGGAGCGTAGAGGAGTGTACATGGGTAACAGAGGAGTGTACATGGGTGACAGGGGGACGTAGGGGGTGAAAGAGGGGAGTATGGGGTGATAGAGGGGTGTACGTAGGTGACAGAGGGGTGTTGGGGGTGTAGAGGTGTGTAGATGGGTGGCAGAGTGGTTCAGAGGAGTGTATATGAGTAATAGATGGGTGTAAATGGGTGAAAGGGGGCGTAGGGGGTGACAAAGTGGTGTACATTGGTGACAGAGAGGTGTTGGGGGTGTAGAGGAGTGTACGTGGGTGACAGAGGAGCGCAGAGTAGTATCCATGGATAACAGAAGGGTGTAGGGGTGTACATTGGTGATAGAGGGGTGTAGAGGAGTGTACATGGGTGACGGAGGAGCTTAGAGGAGTGTAAATGGGTAACAGATGGGTGTAGAGGGGTGTACATGGGTGACAGAGCGGTGTAGAGGAGTGTACATGGGTGACAGAGGGGTGTAGAGGAGTGTACATGGGTGACAGAGGGGTGTAGAGGAGTGTACATGGGTGACAGAGGATCGTAGAGTAGTGTACATAGGTGACAGGGGGACGTAGGGGGTGAAAGAGGGGTGTACGGGGTGATAGAAGGGTGTACATAGGTGACAGAGGGGTGTTGGGGGTGTAGAGATGTGTACATGGGTGGCAGAGTGGTTTAGAGTAGTGTATATGAGTGATAGATGGGTGTAAATGGGTGAAAGGGGGCGTAGGCGGTGACAGAGTGGTGTACATTGGTGACAGAGAGGTGTTGGGGGTGTAGAGGAGTGTACGTGGGTGACAGAGGAGCACAGAGTAGTATACATGGATAACAGAAGGGTGTAGGGGTGTACATTGGTGATAGAGGGGTGTAGAGGAGTGTACATGGGTGACGGAGGAGCTTAGAGGAGTTTAAATGGGTAACAGATGGGTGTAGAGGGGTGTACATGGGTGACAGAGCGGTGTAGAGGAGTGTACATGGGTGACAGAGGGGTGTAGAGGAGTGTACATGGGTGACAGAGGGGTTTAGAGGAGTGTACATGGGTGACAAAGGGTCATAGAGTAGTGTACATGGGTGACAGGGGGACGTAGGGGGTGAAAGAGGGGTGTACGGGGGTGATAGAAGGGTGTACACAGGTGACAGAGGGATGTTGGGGGTGTAGAGATGTGTACATGGGTGGCAGAGTGGTTTAGAGAAGTGTATATGAGTGATAGATGGGTGTAAATGGGTGAAAGGGGGCGTAGGCGGTGACAGAGTGGTGTACATTGGTGACAGAGAGGTGTTGGGGGTGTAGAGGAGTGTACGTGGGTGACAGAGGAGCACAGAGTAGTATACATGGATAACAGAAGGGTGTAGGGGTGTACATTGGTGATAGAGGGGTGTAGAGGAGTGTACATGGGTGACGGAGGAGCTTAGAGGAGTTTAAATGGGTAACAGATGGGTGTAGAGGGGTGTACATGGGTGACAGAGCGGTGTAGAGGAGTGTACATGGGTGACAGAGGGGTGTAGAGGAGTGTACATGGGTGACAGAGGGGTTTAGAGGAGTGTACATGGGTGACAAAGGGTCATAGAGTAGTGTACATGGGTGACAGGGGGACGTAGGGGGTGAAAGAGGGGTGTACGGGGGTGATAGAAGGGTGTACACAGGTGACAGAGGGATGTTGGGGGTGTAGAGATGTGTACATGGGTGGCAGAGTGGTTTAGAGAAGTGTATATGAGTGATAGATGGGTGTAAATGGGTGAAAGGGGGCGTAGGGGGTGACAGAGTGGTGTACATTGGTGACAGAGAAGTGTTGGGGGTGTAGAGGAGTGTACGTGGGTGACAGAGGAGCGCAGAGTAGTATACATGGATAACAGAAGGGTGTAGGGGTGTACATTGGTGATAGAAGGGTGTAGAGGAGTGTACATGGGTGACGGAGGAGCTTAGAGGAGTGTAAATGGGTAACAGATGGGTGTAGAGGGGTGTACATGGGTGACAAAGGGGTGTAGAGGAGTGTACATGGGTGACAGAGGGGTGTAGAGGAGTGTACATGGGTGACAGAGGATCGTAGAGTAGTGTACATGGGTGACAGGGGGACGTAGGGGTGAAATAGGGGTGTACGGGGTGATAGAAGGGTGTACGTAGGTGACAGAGGGGTGTTGGGGGTGTAGAGATGTGTACATGGATGGCAGAGTGGTTTAGAGGAGTGTATATGAGTGTTAGATGGGTGTAAATGGGTGAAAGGGGGCGTAGGGGGTGACAGAGTGGTGTACATTGGTGACAGAGAGGTGTTGGGGGTGTAGAGGAGTGTACGTGGGTGGCAGAGGAGCGCAGAGTAGTATACATGGATAACAGAAGGGTGTAGGGGTGTACATTGGTGATAGAAGGGTGTAGAGGAGTGTACATGGGTGACGGAGGAGCTTTGAGGAGTGTACATGGGTAACAGATGGGTGTAGAGGGGTGTACATGAGTGACAGAGCGGTGTAGAGGAGTGTACATGGGTGACAGAGGGGTGTAGAGGAGTGTACATGGGTGACAGAGGGGTGTAGATTAGTGTAGATGGGTGACAGAGGGGTGTAGAGGAGTGTTCATGGGTAACAGAGTAGTGAAGAGGAGTGTACAGAGGCCTACATTACCATTACTTTATTAACTGTTGTATATTATATAAAACATTTAGATAAAATATATTACAAAAATATACATTATATTTTAAGTTCCTTTTTCCACTCCTTTTTCTATAATTCCTGAGATAAGTAGTTCTGGCCCTAGAGTGTTATATATATTAGCGTCTGTAGCATGTATCAGGAACATGTTATCATACCTGTGTCTTTTTTACAGAGGACTAATGCCCGGTGAAAAGGTGAACGTGTCATATACCCCTGTCAGCTGCAAGAAAGGAACCACGAAACAGGTAATTAATATTTATATTAATTACTGATAACAATCAGGCTAGATGTAAAATCTAGACCTGCAGACATGTCATAGTCTTTCCCGTATACATGAAGATATATGTGTTTTTAATAAGTATATCTTTAATAGGTATATCGTCTATGGACAGCTTTATATATAACACAACCATATCTCAGGTACAGAGATTAGGAACATTCCAAATTTGACGAGTAAAAAGGTAGCAGAAAGGTGAACATGGGTAACAGGAGTGTCGAGGAGTGTACATGGGTGATAGATGGGTGTACATGGGTGACAGTGGGCGTAGGGAGTAACAGAGGGGTGTACATGGGTGACAGAGAGGTGTTGGGTGTGTAGAGGAGTGTACATGGGTGATAGAGGAGCGTAGAGGAGTGTACATGGTAACAGAGGAGTGGTGTCAGAGGGGTGTAGAGGAGTGTACATGGGTGACAGAGGATCGTAGAGTAGTGTACATGGGTGACAAGGGGACGTAGCGGGTGAAAGAGGGGTGTACGGGGTGATAGAGGGGTGTACATAGGTGACAGAGGGGTGTTGGGGGTGTAGAGGTGTGTACGTGGGTGGCAGAGTGGTTCAGAGGAGTGTATATGAGTGATAGATGGGTGTAAATGGGTGAAAGGGGGCGTAGGGGGTGACAGAGTGGTGTACATTGGTGACAGAGAGGTGTTGGGGGTGTAGAGGAGTGTATGTGGGTGACAGAGGAGCGCAGAGTAGTATACATGGATAACAGAAGGGTGTAGGGGTGTACATTGGTGATAGAGGGGTGTAGAGGAGTGTACATGGGTGACGGAGGAGCTTAGAGGAGTGTAAATGGGTAACAGATGGGTGTAGAGGGGTGTACATGGGTGACAGAGCGGTGTAGAGGAGTGTACATGGGTGACAGAGGGGTGTAGAGAAGTGTACATGGGTGACAGAGGGGTGTGGAGAAGTGTACATGGGTGACAGGGGGACGTAGGGGTGAAATAGGGGTGTACGGGGTGATAGAAGGGTGTACGTAGGTGACAGAGGGGTGTTGGGGGTGTAGAGATGTGTACATGGGTGGCAGAGTGGTTTAGAGGAGTGTATATGAGTGTTAGATGGGTGTAAATGGGTGAAAGGGGGCGTAGGGGGTGACAGAGTGGTGTACATTGGTGACAGAGAGGTGTTGGGGGTGTAGAGGAGTGTACGTGGGTGGCAGAGGAGCGCAGAGTAGTATACATGGATAACAGAAGGGTGTAGGGGTGTACATTGGTGATAGAAGGGTGTAGAGGAGTGTACATGGGTGACGGAGGAGCTTTGAGGAGTGTACATGGGTAACAGATGGGTGTAGAGAGGTGTACATGGGTGACAGAGCGGTGTAGAGGAGTGTACATGGGTGACAGAGGGGTGTAGAGGAGTGTACATGGGTGACAGAGGGGTGTAGAGTAGTGTACATGGGTGACAGAGGGGTGTAGAGGAGTGTACATGGGTAACAGAGTAGTGAAGAGGAGTTTACAGAGGCCTACATTACCATTACTTGATTAACTGTTGTATATTATATAAAACATTTAGATAAAATATATTACAAAAATATACATTATATTTTAAGTTCCTTTTTCCCCTCCTTTTACTATAATTCCTGAGATAAGTAGTTCTGGCCCTAGAGTGTTATATATATTAGCGTCTGTAGCTTGTATCAGGAACATGTTATTATACCTGTGTCTTTTTTACAGAGGACTAATGCCCGGTGAAAAGGTGAACGTGACATATACCCCCGTTAGCTGCAAGAAAGGAACCACGAGACAGGTAATTAATATTTATATTAATTACTGATAACAATCAGGCTAGATGTAAAATCTAGACCTGCAGACATGTCATAGTCTTTCCCGTATACATGAAGATATATGTGTTTTTAATAAGTATAACTTTAATAAGTATATCGTCTATAGACAGCTTTATATATAACACAACCATATCTCAGGTACAGAGATTAGGAACATTCCAAATTTGACGAGTAAAAAGGTAGCAGAAAGGTGAATATGGGTAACAGGAGTGTCGAGGAGTGTACATGGGTGATAGATGGGTGTACATGGGTGACAGTGGGCGTAGGGAGTAACAGAGGGGTGTACATGGGTGACAGAGAGGTGTAGGGTGTGTAGAGGAGTGTACATGGGTGATAGAGGAGCGTAGAGGAGTGTACATGGTAACAGAGGAGTGGTGTCAGAGGGGTGTAGAGGAGTGTACATGGGTGACAGAGGATCGTAGAGTAGTGTACATGGGTGACAAGGGGACGTAGGGGTGAAATAGGGGTGTACGGGGTGATAGAAGGGTGTACGTAGGTGACAGAGGGGTGTTGGGGGTGTAGAGATGTGTACATGGGTGGCAGAGTGGTTTAGAGGAGTGTATATGAGTGTTAGATGGGTGTAAATGGGTGAAAGGGGGCGTAGGGGGTGACAGAGTGGTGTACATTGGTGACAGAGAGGTGTTGGGGGTGTAGAGGAGTGTACGTGGGTGGCAGAGGAGCGCAGAGTAGTATACATGGATAACAGAAGGGTGTAGGGGTGTACATTGGTGATAGATGGGTGTAGAGGAGTGTACATGGGTGACGGAGGAGCTTTGAGGAGTGTACATGGGTAACAGATGGGTGTAGAGTGGTGTACATGGGTGACAGAGCGGTGTAGAGGAGTGTACATGGGTGACAGAGGGGTGTAGAGGAGTGTACATGGGTGACAGAGGGGTGTAGAGTAGTGTACATGGGTGACAGAGGGGTGTAGAGGAGTGTACATGGGTAACAGAGTAGTGAAGAGGAGTGTACAGAGGCCTACATTACCATTACTTGATTAACTGTTGTATATTATATAAAACATTTAGATAAAATATATTACAAAAATATACATTATATTTTAAGTTCCTTTTTCCCCTCCTTTTACTATAATTCCTGAGATAAGTAGTTCTGGCCCTAGAGTGTTATATAAATTAGCGTCTGTAGCATGTATCAGGAACATGTTATCATACCTGTGTCTTTTTTACAGAGGACTAATGCCCGGTGAAAAGGTGAGCGTGTCATATACCCCCGTCAGCTGCAAGAAAGGAACCACGAAACAGGTAATTAATATTTATATTAATTACTGATAACAATCAGGCTAGATGTAAAATCTAGACCTGCAGACATGTCATAGTCTTTCCCGTATACATGAAGATATATGTGTTTTTAATAAGTATATATTTAATAAGTATATCGTCTATGGACAGCTTTATATATAACACAACCATATCTCAGGTACAGAGATTAGGAACATTCCAAATTTGACGAGTAAAAAGGTAGCAGAAAGGTTAACATGGGTAACAGGAGTGTCGAGGAGTGTACATGGGTGATAGATGGGTGTACATGGGTGACAGTGGGCGTAGGGAGTAACAGAGGAGTGTACATGGGTGACAGAGAGGTGTTGGGTGTGTAGAGGAGTGTACATGGGTGATAGAGGAGCGTAGAGGAGTGTACATGGTAACAGAGGAGTGGTGTCAGAGGGGTGTAGAGGAGTGTACATGGGTGACGGAGGAGCTTAGAGGAGTGTAAATGGGTAACAGATGGGTGTAGAGGGGTGTACATGCGTGACAGAGCGGTGTAGAGGAGTGTACATGGGTGACAGAGGGGTGTAGAGGAGTGTACATGGGTGACAGAGGGGTGTAGAGGAGTGTACATGGGTGAAAGAGGATCGTAGAGTAGTGTACATGGGTGATAGGGGGACGTAGGGGGTGTAAGAGGGGTGTATGGGGTGATAGAAGGGTGTACATAGGTGACAGAGGGGTGTTGGGGGTGTAGAGATGTGTACATTGGTGGCAGAGTGGTTTAGAGGAGTGTATATGAGTGATAGATTGGCGTAAATGGGTGAAAGGGGGCGTAGGGGGTGACAGAGTGGTGTACATTGGTGACAGAGAGGTGTTGGGGGTGTAGAGGAGTGTACGTGGGTGACAGAGGAGTGCAGAGTAATATACATGGATAACAGAATGGTGTAGGGGTGTACATTGGTGATAGAAGGGTGTAGAGGAGTGTACATGGGTGACGGAGGAGCTTAGAGGAGTGTAAATGGGTAACAGATGGGTGTAGAGTAGTGTACATGGGTGACAGAGCGGTGTAGAGGAGTGTACATGGGTGACAGAGGGACGTAGAAGAGTGTACATGAGTGACAGAGGGGTGTAGAGGAGTGTACATGGGTAACAGAGGAGTGTAGAGGAGTGTACAGAGGCCTACATTACCATTAATTGATTAACTGTTGTATATTATATAAAACATTTAGATAAAATATTTTACAAAAATATACATTATATTTTATGTTCCTTTTTCCACTCCTTTTTCCATAATTCCTGAGATAAGCAGTTCTGGCCCTAGAGTGTTATATATATTAGCGTCTGTAGCATGTATCAGGAACATGTTATCATACCTGTGTCTTTTTTACAGATGACTGAAGCCCGGTGAAAAGATGAACGTGACATATACCCCCGTCAGCTCCAAGAAAGGAACCACGAAACAGGTAATTAATATTTATATTAATTACTGATAACAATCAGGCTAGATGTAAAATCTAGACCTGCAGACATGTCATAGTCTTTCCCGTATACATGAATATATAGGTGTTTTTAATAAGTATATCGTCTATGGACAGCTTTATATATAACACAACCATATCTCAGGTACAGAGATTAGGAACATTCCAAAGTTGACGAGTAAAAAGGTAGCAGAAAGGGAAACATGGGTAACAGGAGTGTCGAGGAGTGTACATGGGTGGCAGAGTGGTTTAGAGGAGTGTACATGGGTGATAGATGGGTGTACATGGGTGACAGGGGGCATAGGATGTGACAGAGGGGTGTACATGGGTGACAGAGGTGTTGGGTGTGTAGAGGAGTGTACATGGGTAATAGGGGAGCATAGAGGAGTGTACATGGTAACAGAGGAGTGTAGAGGAGTGTACATGGGCATCAGAAGGGTGCAAAGGAGTGTACATTGGTGACAGAGGAGCGTAGAGGAGTGTACATGGGTAACAGAGGAGTGTACATGGGTGCCAGGAGGATGTAGGGGGTGAAAGAGGGGTGTACGGGGTGATAGAGGGGTGTACATAAGTGACAGAGGGGTGTTGGGGGTGTAGAGGTGTGTACATGGGTGGCAGAGTGGTTTAGAGGAGTGTATATGAGTGATAGATGGGTGTAAATGGGTGAAAGGGGGCGTAGGGGGTGACAGAGTGGTGTACATTGGTGACAGAGAGGTGTTGGGGGTGTAGAGGAGTGTACGTGGGTGACAGAGGAGCGCAGAGTAGTATACATGGATAACAGAAAGGTGTAGGGGTGTACATTGGTGATAGAAGTTTGTAGAGGAGTGTACATGGGTGACGGAGGAGCTTAGAGGAGTGTAAATGGGTAACAGATGGGTGTAGAGGGGTGAACATGGGTGACAGAGGGGTGTAGAGGAGTGTACATGCGTGCCAGAGGGGTGTAGAGGAGTGTACATGGGTGACAGAGGGGTGTAGAGGAGTGTACATGGGTAACAGAGGAGTGTAGAGGAGTGTACAGAGGCCTACATTACCATTTTTTGATTAACTGTTGTATATTGTATAAAACATTTAGATAAAATATTTTACAAAAATATACATTATATTTTAAGTTCCTTTTTCCACCCCTTTTTCCATAATTCCTGAGATAAGTAGTTCTGGCCCTAGAGTGTTATATATATTAGCATCTGTAGCATGTATCAGTAGCATGTTATCTTACCTGTGTCTTTTTTACAGATGACTGATGCCCGGTGGAAAGGTGAACGTGATATATACCCCCGTCAGCTGCAAGAAAGGAACCACGAAACAGGTAATTAATATTTATATTAATTACTGATAACAATCAGGCTAGATGTAAAATCTAGACCTGCAGACTTGTCATAGTCTTTCCCGTATACATGAAGATATATGTGTTTTTAATAAGTATATCGTGCTGGCACTATTTTTCTATGAATAACTGCAACAACCAGCATGCACAAACAACCAAAGGACATGTTTGGCGATGTAGTAGTGTGCCTCCAGCTGTTGCATAACTACAGCTCCCAGCATGCCCTTTAGATGTCAATACATGCTGAGAGTTGTAGTTTTGCAACAGCTGAAGGCAAACTGGTTGTGAAACACAAAGTTTGTTACCTAACTCAGTGTTTTGCAACCAGTGTGCCTACAGCTGTTCCAAACTACAACTCCCAGCATGCACTGACAGACCATACATGCTGGGAGTTTAAGTTTTGGAATATCTGTAGGCACACTGGTGGCAAAACACAGTTAAGTAACAATTTATGTTTTGCAACCAGTGTGCTTCCAGCTGTTGCTTTACTGCAACTCCCAGCATGCACGGAAAACCAAAGGGCATGCTGAGAGTTGTACTTTTGCAACAGCTGGAGGTTCCCTCCCCCCCCCCCCTCCCATGTGAATATATAGGGTACATTCGCACGGGCGGGTTCTTACAGTGAGTTACCGCATCAAGCTTGTGCTGTGGCAAATTTTCTGTATACCTGTAAACGCTGTAAACCCCCGCCCATGTGAATGTACCCTAAAAACACTACACTATACCTTCACAAAATAAAAAGTAAGACACTACATATACACATATCCCTACACAGTAACACCCCCCCAATAAAAAAAAAATAAAAAACCTCTCATACGTCACTGTTTCCAAGACGGAGCCTCTGCACAACTCCCAGTATTGCGGGACAGCCACCGACTGTGAAGGCATGCTTTGAGTTTTGCAACAGCTGGAGGCACCCTGTTTGGGAAACACTGCCATAGCGTATTTTGGTGGCGGATGCAAATCCCCAAATTAGGCCTCAAATGCGCATGGCACTCTCTCGCTTTGGAGCCCTGTCGTATTTCAAAGCAACAGTTTAGTGCCACATATGGGGTGTTTCCGTACTCGGGAGAAATTCCGTTACAAATTTTGGGGGCATTTTCTCCTATTACCCCTTGTAAAAATGTAACATTTGGGGGGGGGGGGGGGGGGAACAGCATTTAAGTGAAAAAAAAAATTCTTTACACATCCAACTCTAACAAAAAGTAATAAAACACCTGTGGGGTGTAAAGGCTCACTGTACCCCTTGTTACATTCCTTGAGGGGTTCCTTTTTTTGCTGTTCTGGCACCACAGGGGCTTCCTAAATGTGACATGCCCCCCAAAAACCATTTCAGAGAAACTTACTCTCCAAAATCCTATTGTTGCTCCTTCTCTTCTGAGCCCTCTAGTGCTCCTACAGAGCACTTAAAGGGGTATTCCGCCCCTAGCATCTTATCCCCTATCCAAAAGATAGCGGATAAGATGTCAGATCGCCGGGGTTCCGCTGCTGGGGACCCCCGGGATCTCTGCTGCGGCACCCCGCTATCATTACTACACAGCGCAAACTCGCTCTGTGCGTAATGACGGGCAATACAGGGGCCGGAGCATCGTTACGTCACGGCTCCGCCCTTCATGATGTCACTGCCCGCCCCCTCAATACAAAGTCTATGGGAGGGGGCGTGGCGGCCATCACACCCCCTCACACAGACTTGCATTAAACCCCTTAAGGACCAGGCCATTTTACACCTTAGGACCAGAGCGTTTTTTGCACATCTGACCACTGTCACTTTAAACATTAATAACTCTGGAATGCTTTTAGTTGTTTTTCTGATTCCGAGATAGTTTTTTCGTTACATATTCTACTTTAACATAGTGGTAAACTTTTGTGGTAACTTGCATCCTTTCATGGTGAAAAATCCCCAAATTTGATGAAAAATTAGAAAATTTTGCGTTTTTCTAGCTTTGAAGCTCTCTGCTTGTAAGGAAAATGGATATTCCAAAAAAAAAAAAAATTATTCACATTTCCAATATGTCTACTTTATGTTTGAATCATAAAATTGACGTGTTTTTACTTTTGGAAGACATCAGAGGGCTTCAAAGTTCAGCTGCAATTTTCCAATTTTTCAAAAATTTTCAAACTCACTATTTTTGAGGGACCAGTTCAGGTTTGAAGTTTATTTGAAGGGTTTTCATATTAGAAATACCCCACAAATGACCCCATTATAAAAACTGCACCCCCCCAAAGTATTCAAAATGACATTTAGTAAGTGTTTTAACCCTTTAGGTGTTTCACAGGAATAGCAGCAAAGTGAAGGAAAAAATTCACAATCTTCATTTTTTACACTCGCTTGTTCTTGTAAACCCAATTTTTGAATTTTTACAAGGGGTAAAAGGAGAAAATGTATACTTATATTTGTAGCCCAATTTCTCTTGAGTAAGGACATACCTCATATCTCTATGTAAATTGTTCGGTAGAGGGCTCAGAAGCGAAGGAGCGACAAGGGGATTTTGGAAAGTACGTTTTTCAGAAATGGTTTTTGGGGGGTATGTCGCATTTTGGAAGCCCCTATGGTGCCAGAACAGCAAAAAAAAACACATGGCATACCATTTTGGAAACTAGACCCCTTGAGGAACGTAACAAGGATTTAAGTGAGCCTTAATACCCCACAGGTGTTTCACGACTTTTGCATATGTAAAAAAAAAAATGTTTTTTTCACTAAAATGTGTGTTTCCCCCCAAATTTCACATTTTTGCAAGGGTTAATAGCAGAAAATACCCCCAAAATTTGTAACCTCATCTCTTCTGAGTATGGAGGTACCCCATAAGTTGACCTAAAGTGCACTACGGCGAACTACAATGCTCAGAAGAGGAGGAGCACCTTTGAGCTTTTGGAAAGAGAATTCGTTTGGAATGGTAGTCAGGGGCCATGTGCATTTACAAAGCCCCCCGTGGTGCCAGAACAGTGGACCCCCCCACATGTGACCCTATTTTGGAAACTAAACCCCTCACAGAATTCAATAAGTGGTGCAGTGAGCATTTACACCCCACTGGCATTTGACAGATCTTTGGAACAGTGGGCTGTGCAAATGGAAAATTATATTTTTCATTTTCACGGATCACTGTTCCAAAAATCTGTCAGACACCTGTGGGACATAAATGCTCACTGTACCCCTTATTACATTACATGAGGGGTGTCGTTTCCAAAATGGGGTCACATGTGGGGGGGTCCATTGTTCTGGTACCATGGGGGCTTTGTAAACACAAGTGGCCTTCAATTCCGGACAAATTTTCTCTTCAAAATCCCAATGGCGCTCCTTCTCTTCTGAGCATTGTAGTGCACTCATAGAGCACTGTACATCCACATATGGGGTATTTTCTTACTCAGAAGAAATGGGGTTACAAATTTTGGGGGGCTTTTTTTCCTATTTTCCCTTGTGAAAATGAAAAATTTAGGGTGACACCAGCATTTTAGTGAAATTTTTTTTTTTTTTCATTTTTCCATCCAACTTTAATGAAAATTCGTCAAACACCTGTGGGGTGTTAAGGCTCACTATACCCCTTGTTACGTTCCGTGAGGGGTGTCGTTTCAAAAATGGAGTCACATGTGGGATTTATTTTTTTGGGTTTATGTCAGAACCACTGTAAAATCAGCCACCCCTGTGCAAATCACCAATTTAGGCCTCAAATGTACATGGTGCGCTCTCACTCCTGAGCCTTGTTGTGCATCCGCAGAACATTTTACGCCCACATATGGGGTATTTCCGTACTCAGGAGAAATTGCGTTACAAATTTTTCTTTTCCTTTTACCTCTCGTGAAAATAAAAAGTAAAGGACAACACCAGCATGTTAGTGTAAAAAAAAATTTTTTTTACACTAACAGGCTGGTGTAGACCCCAACTTTTCTTTTTCATAAGGGGTAAAAGGAAAAAAAGCTCCCAAAATTAGTAGTGCAATTTCTCCCAAATACGGAGATACCCCATATGTGGCACTAAACTGTTTCCTTGAATTACGACAGGCCTCTGAAGTGAGAGAGCGCCATGCGCATTTGAGGACTAAATTGAGGATTGCACAGGGGTGGACATAGGGGTATTCTACGCCAGTGATTCCCAAACAGGGTGCCTCCAGCTGTTGCTAAACTCCCAGTCAGTGGCTGTCCGGAAATGCTGTGAGTTGTTGTTTTGCAACAGCTGGAGGCTCTGTTTTGGAAACACTGCCGTACAATACATTTTTTATTTTTATTGGGGGGACAGTGTAAGGGGGGGGGGGGGGTATATGTAGTGTTTTACCCTTTATTATGTGTTAGTGTAGTGTTTTTAGGGTACGTTCACACTGGCGGAGGTTTACAGTGAATTTACCGCTAGGAGTTTGCGCTGCGGCGAAAAATTTGCCGCAGCTCATACTTGAAGTAGTAAACTTACTGTAAACCCGCCAGTGTGAATGTACCCTGTACGTTCACATGGGGGGGCAAACCTCCTGCTGTTTCAAAACTACAACTCCCAGCATGTACTGACAGACCGTGCATGCTGGGAGTTGTACTTTTGCAACAGCTGGAAGCACACTGGTTGGGAAATCTTCAGTTAGGTTCTGTTACCTAACTCAGTATTTTCCAACCAGTGTGCCTCCAGTTGTTGCAAAACTACAACTCCCAGCATGTACTGATTGCCGAAGGGCATGCTGGGAGATGTAGTTATGCAACAGCTGCAAGAATCGCAACTACAACTCCCAGCATGCAGAGATAGCTGTTTGCTGTTTAGGCATGCTGGGAGTTGCAGTTTTGCAACATCTGGAGAGCTATAGTTTAGAGACGACTGCACAGTGGTCTCCAAACTGTGGACCTCCAGATGTTGCAAAACTACAACTCCCAGCATGCCCAGACAGCAAACTGCTGTGTGGGCATTCTATCAGTTGTAGTTTTGCAAGATCTGGAGGTGCACAGTATAGAGATCACTGTGCAGTGGTCTCAAACTGTAGGCCTCCAGCTGTTGCAAAACTGCAACTCCCAGCATGCCTAAACAGCTCTCTGGGCATGCCGGGAGTTGTAGTTGTGCAACATCTGGATGGTTACAGTTTAGAGACCACTATAGTGATTTTGCTAAGTAACTCACCGGCTTCCGTCGGATCCAGGGAGCTGCGTCGCCGTCCTCTTCCGCCGATCGCTGCCTGCTGCCGGCGCTGATCGTCACCCGCTGCCGTTGCCGATGAGTAAGTGGATCTTCGGCGCCGGTCCCTGTCGGTTTCCCCGTCCTGCCCCGCCTATTGTGGGTGGGCAGAACGGGGAAACCGGAAGTAAAGCCCCCCGCCCCCGATCTGCTATTGGTGGTCGCGTCTAGACCACCAATAGCAGAGATAGGAGGGGTGGCACCCCTGCCACCTCACTCCTATTGCTTCAAGGGGATCGTGGGTGTCTAGGACATCCGCAATCCCCTTTATTTTCCAGGTCACCGACTATAGACCCGTATGACCCGGAATAGCCGCAAATCGCAAGTGTGAATTCTGATGACCCCCCTGGGCATTTGCGCGGGGTGCCTGCTGATAGATATCAGCAGCCACCCCGGTCCGGTCCCCGCCCGGCGCGCGGCGGGGACCGAAATTCCCACAGGCGTACAGGTACGCCCTTGGTCCTTAAGTACCAGGGAGCAAAGGCGTACCTGTATGCCCTTGGTCCTTAAGGGGTTAAGGGGGTGGTCCGTGACATCCCGAGGGGGCGGAGCCGTGACATCACAATGCTTCAGCCCCTGTATCGCCGGTCATTACGCACAGAGCGAGTGTGCTCTTCGCAGTAATGATACCGGGGCGCCGCAGCGGAGATCCCAGGGGTCCCCAGCAGTGGGACCACGGCAATCTGACATCTTATCCCCTATCCTTTGGATAGGGGCGGAGTACCCCTTTAACACTTAGAACTTAGATATTTCCATACTCTAGTGAAATTTGGTTACAAATTTTAGGGTGATTTCTCTCCTTTTACCCCTTGTAAAAATAAAAAAAAACTGGGTCTACAAGAACATGCAAATGTAAAAAATGAAGATTTTGATTTTTCTCCTTCATTTTGCTGCTATTCCTGTGAAACACCTAAAGGGTGAACACACACTTTCTGAATGTCATTTTGCATATATGAGGGGTGCAGTTTTTATAATGGGGTAATTTATGGGGGATTTCTAATATAAAGGCCCTTCAAAATGTATGGCAGCAGCGGGAAATATGCTGCGTATCCCTTGCTCACTATACACATAGGGCTTTCCGGCGGCAGCCCTATGTGTGTAGTGAGTTTTGGAGGCGGGGCCGTGTGCCGGCGTGTCTGTGACGCGCGGCTCCGCCTCCAAATTTTTTGAAAAATTGGAAAATAGCTGCTGAAATTTGAAGCCCACTGATGTCTTCCAAAAGTAAAAACATGTCAACTTTATGATGCAAACATAAATTATACATATTGTATATGTGAATCAATATATAATTTATTTGGGTTTCAAAGTTTAAGAAATGTAAAAGTTTAAAACATTTTTCATCAAATTTTGAAATTTTTCACCAAGAAATGATTCAAGTATCGACAAAAATTTACCACTTACATAAAGTAGAATATGTCACGAAAAAACTAACTCGTAATCAGAATGAAAAGTAAAAGCATCGCAGAGTTATTAATGCTTAACCCCTTGGGGACGGAGCCCATTATAACCCTAAGGACGGGAGCATTTTTTGCAAATCTGACCACTGTCACTTTAAGCATTAATAACTCTGGGATTCTTTTACTTATAAATTTGATTCTGAGATTGTTTTTTCGTGACATATTCTACTTTATGGTAGTGGTAAATTTTTGTCGATACTTGCATCATTTCTTGGTGAAAAATTCCCAAATTTGATGAAAAATTTGAAAATTTAGCATTTTTCTAACTTTGAAGCTCTCTGCTTGTAAGGAAAATAGACATTCCATATAAATTATATATTGATTCACAAATACAATATGTCTACTTTATATTTGCATCATAAAGTTGACATGTTTTTACTTTTGGAAGACATCAGAGGGCTTCAAAGTTCAGCAGCAATTTTCCAATTTTTTACAAAATTTTCAAAATCGGAATTTTTCAGGGACCAGTTCAGGTTTGAAGTGGATTTGAAGGGCCTTCCTATTAGAAATACCCCCAAATGACCCAATTATAAAAACTGCACCCTCAAAGTATCCATAATGACATTCAGTAAGTTTGTTAACCCTTTAGGTGTTTCACAGGAATAGCAGCAAAGTGAAGGAGAAAATTCAAAATCTTCATTTTTTACACTCGCATGTTCTTGTAGACCCAGTTTTTGAATTTTTACAAGTGGTTATAGGAGAAAAAGCCTCCAAATGTATGGAAATACCTCATATGTGTATGTCAAGTGTTCAGCGGGCGCAGTAGAGGGCTCAGAAGGGAAGGAGCGACAATGGGATTTTGGAGTGAATTTAGCTGAAATAGTTTTTGGGGGGCATGTCACATTTAGGAAGCCCCTATGGTGCCAGAACAGCAGAAAACCCCACATGGAATACCATTTTGGAAACTACACCACTCAAGGCACGTAACAAGGGGTCCAGTGAGCCTTAACTAAACGCAGGTGTTTGACAAAAATATTTCCACTAAAGTGCAGTTTCTTCCCCAAATTTACAATTTTTACAAAGGGTTATGGGAGAGAATGCCCCCCAAAATTTGTAACCCCATCTCCTCTGAGTATGGAAATACCCCATGTTAGTACTTAAAATGCTCTGTGGGTGAAATACAATGCTCAGAAGAGGAGGAGCGCCATTTAGCTTTTGGAAAGATAATTTGTTTGGAATGGTAGTCAGGAGCCATGTGCGTTTACAAAGCCCCCTGTGGTGCCAGAACAGTGGACCACCCCACATGTGACCCCATTTTGGAAACTACACCCCTCACAGAATTTATTAAGGGGTGCAGTGAGTATTTACACCCCACTGGCGTTTGACAGATCTTTGGAACAGTGGACTGTGCAAATGAAAAATAAAATTTTTCATTTTCACGGACCACTGTTCCAAAAATCTGTCAGAGACATGTGGGGCGTAAATGCTCACTGTACCCCTTATTACATTACACGAGGTGTGTAGTTTCCAAAATGGGGTCACATGTGGGGGGGGGGGGGGGGTCCAGTGTTCTGGCATTATAAACTCATGTGGCCTTCAATTCCGGACACATTTTCTCTTCAAAATCCTTCTCTTCTGAGCATTGTAGTGCGCCTGCCGAGCACTTTACATCCACATATGGGGTATGTTCTTACTCAGAGGAAATGGGGTTACAAATTTTGGGGGGCTTTTTTCCTATTTTCCCTTGTGAAAATGAAAAATTTAGGGTAACACCAGCATTTTAGTGAAAACATTTTTTTATTTTTTATTTTCCCATCCAAATTTTATGAAAATTCATCAAACACCTGTGGGGTGTTCAGGCTCACTATACCCCTTGTTACGTTCCGTGGGGGGGTGTAGTTTCCAAAATGGGGTCACATGTGGGTATTTATGTTTTTGCGTTTATGTCAGAACCACTGTAAAATCAGCCACCCCTGTGCAAATCACCAATTTAGGCCTCTAATGTACATGGTGCGCTCTCACTCCTGAGCCTTGTTGTGCATCCGCAGAGCGTTTTACGCCCACATATGGGGTATTTCCGTACTCAGGAGAAATTGTGTTACTAATTTTGGGGGGCTTTGTTTCCTTTTACTGCTTGTGAAAATAAAAAGTATGGGGCAACACCAGCATGTTAGTGTAAACTTTTTTTTTTTTTTTTTTTACACTAACAGGCTGGTGTAACCCCCAACTTTTCCTTTTCATAAGGGGTAAAAGGAGAAAAAGCCCCCCAAAATTTGTAGTGCAATTTCTCCCGAGTACGGAAATACCCCATATGTGGCCCTAAACTGTTTCCTTGAAATACGACAGGGCTCTGAAGTGAGAGAGCGCCATGTGCATTTGAGGACTAAATTAGGAATTGCATAGGTGCGGACATAGGGGTATTCTACGCCAGTGATTCCCAAACAGGGTGCCTCCAGCTGTTGCTTAACTCCTAGCATGCCTGGACAGTCAGTGGCTGTCTAGAAATGCTGGGAGTTGTTGTTTTGCAACAGCTGGAGGCTCTGTTTTGGAAACACTGCCGTACAATACGTTTTTCATTTTTATTGGGGGGGACAGTGTAAGGGGGTGTATATGTAGTGTTTACTCTTTATTATGTGTTAGTGTAGTGTAGTGTTTTTAGGGTACATTCGCACTGGCGGGTTACGGTGAGTTTCCCGCTAGGAGTTTGAGCTGCGGCGAAAAATTTGCCGCAGACCAAACTTGAAGCAGGAAACTGACTGTAAACCTGTCCGTGTGAATGTACCCTGTACGTTCACATGGGGGGGGACAAACCTCCAGCTGTTTCAAAACCGCAACTCCCAGCATGCACTGACAGTGCATGCTGGGAGTTGTACTTTTGCAACAGCTGGAGGCACACTGGTTGGAAAACCTTCAGTTAGGTTCTGTTACCTAACAGTATTTTCCAACTAGTGTGCCTCCAGCTGTTGCAAAACTACAACTCCCGGCATGTACTTACATACCGTGCATGCTGGGAGTTGTACTTTTGCAACAGCTGGAGGCACACTGGTTGGAAAACCTTCAGTTAGGTTCTGTTACTTAACTCAGAATTTTCCAAGCAGTGTGCCTCCAGCTGTTGCAAAACTACAACTCCCAGCATGTACTAATCGCCGAAGGGCATGCTGGGAGATGTAGTTATGCAACAGCTGGAGGTTACGGAATTACAACTCCCAGCATTGTGAGACAGCTGTTTGCTGTTTGAGCATGCTGGGATTTGCAGTTTTGCAACATCTGGAGGGCTACAGTTTATAGACCACTGCACAGTGATTTCCAAACTTTGACCCTCCAGATGTTGCAAAACTACAAATCCCAGCATGCCCTGACAGCAAAGAGCTGTTTGAGCATGCTAGGAGATGTAGTTTTGCAAGATCTGGAGGGATACAGTTTAGAGACCACTATATATTGGTCTCAAACTGCAACCCTCCAGCTATTGCAAAACTACATATTCCAGCATGCCCAAACTGCAAACAGCTGTCTGGGCATGCTGGGAGTTGTAGTTTTGCAACATCTGGAGGGCTACAGTCTCAGACTGTAGCCCTCCAGATGTTGCTAGGCAACTTACCGGCTTCCGTAGCATCCAGGGAGCCGTCTTCTTCTGCCGCACGCCACCCGCGCCAATCTCCGTCGCCGCCCGACGATCCCCTTCGCCCGCAGCCTCCGGAGGGGTAAGTGGACGTCGGCGCCCGGTCCTCTTAGTTTTCCCCGTTCTGGCCCGCCTATTGTGGGTGGGCAGGACGGGGAAAACAAGAGTAAAACCCTCGGCCCCTGATCTGCTATTGGTGGTCGCGTCTTGACCACCAATAGCAGGGATAGGAGGGGTGGTCGCAGTACAGTTTTTAAACCGGAGACAAAATCGTGGTCAACCACGGTTTTGACTCCGGTTTAAAAACCGTACTGCAACCGCATACATTTTTTTTTAACTTGGACGTCAATGGGAAACGCACATGTATACGGTTCCATACAGGAAAAATTTATACGTTTTTACTTTGCACATGCGCATTTGAATCCTAAAGTCCCCACCCAAGACCCCTCCCATTAAAAATGGACAAAAATTTCAAAAACGTATGGGGTTTTTTTTTCAATAAAAACTGACGGAACTGTATGCACTTTTAAAAACAGTATACTGTTTAAAAACGCATACGGTTTACTTTTTTCCATACTGTTCCATCCGTTTTTTTGCCATACGGTTTTCTTTAGAAAAACGGATTGAAAACAGTATGGCAAAAACGTAGTGTGAACCCAGCCTTAGCCGTGGTTCCTGGTTGCTGATAGCTCCTGAGCATGCTTAATATAACTGGAGCGGGCAATGGACATAAATATACATCCATTGTCCTTAAGGGGTTAATGACACTTGACTGCCTGGGCTTGATCCGTGCATGCTGAGAGCGTGGCATTTGCAAGTGAGCTGTTCTTGTCTATGCACAAAGCTGCAAACAGTGCTATTTTGTCTAGTAATATTTTGGACCCCATGTTGGCAGGGCCATATTTACAGATTGCACTTGCCGCTGCTCTAGGAACTCGGACGTTTACATGAGCGGATTTACTTTCAAACTCTCAGCATTTTCCCTTCTGCGAGTTTGAAAGGGGGCAGGCTCTCCATGGCAAATTTTTGGCAGCAGTTCTGCTTTTGAAAATCAATGTCAGACCCTATTGACCTCAAGAGGTTCTGCGGTAGATTCCGCAACCGCAAATTTGCAGTGGAGAGCCTGCCCACTTTCAAACTCGCAATGGGAAATACGCTGTGAGTTTGAAAGTAAATTGTGTTGTGTGAATAAGCCCTTACGGTAATTCCACATGTGTCTGAATTTTATAATGAAGATCTGTCACAAAAATACAGCAAAAACTGCATGCATTACTTGCGGATTTTGTTACTGATTAACCTTGGATCTCACCCTATACACAAAAAGTGGGGAAATCACAAATCCACAACATAATAATAGAGCGGCTGTTCTGACTTTTTTGGATTTAACTAACGTCCGATATATTTCTCTAAGACACAGCATGTTGGGAACAGCTACATCATAAGTATATATAATTTATTTAATGCTGACCCCCCCCCCCCAGGTTTCTGGTTGAAAATATAGCCCTATGTGTCAGAAATGTGACAGACCCTATAAAACTCTTCCCATGTCATCGCTTTTCATTTCTTTTCTTTTTTTCTCTTCCTCCCCGCCTTCTAAGATAACTTCTTATTTTTCCACCAATAGAGTCATATAATAAGGATTTTTTTTATTTATAGCACAATGGGGGACATTTATCAAGGGATTTAGTGCTCTTTTTTTGCTTACAAAAGTTGCACAAAAAGTCGCATTAGCACTTAAGCAACTTTTTGTGCGACTTTTGGCTGTAAGCAAAAAGTTACATAAAAACGTACAAAAGTAAATTTTATTTTTTACTTTTCAGTGGTCAGAGATTTATCAAGTGCAAAAGTCGCACAAAAAGTCGCAAGCCCTCAAAAACTGTGTAAATGTAAGCCCAGAGCTGGCATACAAAACAGCTTTTGAGAGCAAATTTTATATTTCCCGTTGGCAGCTGAGATCACGGCTCCAGCGGGAAATATATTGCCACTGTACAAAGGAGCCCGGGCTGGCATCACTCTGAAGCCATCTGGGCTCCGTCTGATTCTAACCCCGCTACCCTAACATAATGACATCCCCCTTTTCTCCCACCCGCCTGCGCCGCACATATCCCATCTGTCTGCTACCTGTTGCAAGACTACATCTCCCAGCATGTCCATACAGTGAGGGCATGCTGGGAGTTGTAGTATTGTAGCGGGCGGACAATGTGCGGTGCGGGCGGGTGGAAGAAAAGGGGGGGGGTGGGGGTATGTACAGCAATGTCCCCATCCCCATCATTATCTTAGGGTAGCGGGGATAGAATCAGAGGAGCCCGGGCGGCTGCAGAGTGATGCCAGCCCGGGCTCCATTTGACATACCTTGGAGCTGCGGATACTGCGGCACTGCTAGATGTTAAAAGGAGCCCGGGCTAGCCACACTTCAGTCGCCCGGGCTCCAAAAAATGCTGATCACTGTACTCCCCTGAATCTAAAGTAATCCACAAGAAACACAGTTCTGAAATGAGAAGAAAAAAAACGAGTTAGTACATTTAGGGGAAAAAAAGCGGTAAAAAATGTAAAAAAAAAAAAAAAAAAAAAAAACTTATATTTATCACACATTTTTATCAAAGCTACAAATTTGTGTTCTTAAGTCATTTATTGGTTTTTGCTTATGTATGCTAAAAAAAAATGGTATTCCAAAGTGATTTATTGGTTTTTGCTTATGTAAGCCAAATTTATCAACCCACCATGATAGTATAATAAATGTTTCATACATAAGCAAAGCCAAAAGCAAGAAAAAAATGCCTACAGAACTTGCTTACCAAAGCAAGGATGATAAATGTCCCCGAATATTCTTTAATATTTTGTCTTGTAAAATGTTAGCTATCACCATAGAAGCCTAACAGATACCATTAAAACTAACAATATAAATTCATACAGTGGCCTTACAGGCTTTCTTTGTTAACCTTCCCTTATGACATCACACATGTGACATCACCAAGTGTTTGGAGCTATCTCTTCCAGCCACTAGTACAGTTCAGGTCCTAACCATCAGAGGGAGCGCACACGAAGAGCAGGAGAAGAGGAAGAGGACAAGATGACACAGGAGAGGTACATAAATCCTAAATATTGGTCAGAATACATCTAGAGTTCTAGATTTGCTAATAATGACAAGACCCATTAAATAAAATGAGGGAAATTTATCAAAAGCTGTCCAGAGGAAAAGTTGCTGAGTTGCCCATAGAAACCAATCAGATCGCTTCTTTAATTTTTGAAAAGGCCTCTAAAAAATGAAAGAATCAATCTGATTGGTTGCTATGGGCAATTGGTCAACATTTCCTCTGCACGGGTTGTGATAAATCCCCCCATAGACTCGGGGTTGGTGGGGGGTGGGGATGTAAGTACTGTAGGGGTATAGTAAGTCTATGGGGAAATTTATCAAAACCTGAGTAGATGAAGGGTGGAGCAGTTTCCCATAGCAACCAATCAGATCGCTTCTTTTAGTTTTCAGAGGCCTTTTCAAAAATTAAAGGAGATATCTATTTGGTTGCTAAGGGCATTTTTCTCTGCACAGATTTTGATAAATCTCCCCCTATATGTATAGTTTTCCATACATAGAAAGGGAAAAGCACCTAAATGTCTAAAACACACCTATATGTTCCATGTATGTGACCTACTAATGGGGGTGACAGGGAGGAGATCTCTGAACTTTCAACATGACATTTTCAGTAGAGATGATTCAGGGATTTATCCAATTGACAGCAGGTGATGGAGAAATGTTTCTGCACCGTGTCTATGACAATCATGGATGGTTCTTGCCTTCCTTAGTTTGTAGCGCTATTGTTACCATTAAAGATGTCAGAACCCTGAAATAAACCCTAACAGACCCAACTAACTCAGGAGTACAAGAGAGTTTGCTCATGGTTATTAAAAAATAATCTGGCATAGCTGTAATATCTGTTACAAACAGAAGCCAGGCGGCTAGAATGAAAAGGAAAAAAAAATTGATTTATATTAGTTGAAATACCTTTTTGTAAGTAGAAACAAGGACCATGAATTTATTTAAAAACATAGCCAAAAATCCCACTATAAATTCATACAGTGGCCTGACCAGCCTTCTTTGTTAACCTTCCCTTATGACATCACACATGTGACGTCATCAAGTGTTTGGAGCTATCTCTACCAGCCACTAGTACAGTTCAGGTCCTAACCATGAGAGGGAGCGCACACGAAGAGCAGGAGAAGAGGAAGAGGACAAGATGACACAGGAGAGGTACATAAATCCTAAATATTGGTCAGAATACATGTAGAGTTCGATGGCTTGCAAATAATGACAAGATCTATTAAATATGTTGGGGGAGATTCATCAAAACCTGTGGAGAGGAAAGATTGACCAGCTGCCTATAGCAACCAATCAGATCACTTCTTTAATTCTTAATAAGGCATCTGAAAGAAGCAATCTTATTGGTTGCTACGGACAACTGGTCAACTTTTCCTCTGCACTGGTTTTGATAAATCTCCCCCTTTATGTATAGTTTTCCATACATAGAAAGGGAAAAGCACCTAAATGTCTAAAACACACCTATATGTTCAGTGTATGTGACCTACTAATGGGGGTGGCAGGGAAGTAATATAAGAGATCTCTGACCTTTAACATGACCTTCTGTTATAACCTAAAACAAGAATTTAGGCAGAAATAATGTACATTTCACTATTATAATGCTGGATTTCATGTATGACTATTAATACAGAATCATAAAAAGAAATGCATACATAGAATTATATTTAACAAGATTGTCCCACAGAGAAAATTTGGTAAAATCAGATGTGTGTCCCATACATATATGTAAAGGGGAACAAATTTGTTGTTTTTAAGGAAAAAACTTATATCTCTGTAGAGTTCTTCACCCCCATGGATCTGATCACCTAGTTTCCTCTCTGAGCTCTAACCCTGCTGTTGCCAGGCGACAGAGCACACACTTTCCCACAATCCCCCTTGCTTATATGCACAGTGGAGACAAACTGCCATTACCTTCAGGAGACTGCAGGTGAACTGGGCATGTATTACCCCGCCATAGTTGGTCGTAACCAAGGGCAACAGTTATCAAAAACAATGCAGGTACATGGAGGATTAGTAATCTTATATTGCTCACTAAGAGAGATATAGACTTGCATTGAGGGGGCGGGGCGTGACATGATGAGGGGGCAGGGCTATGACATCACGAGCTCCCGGCGCAGGCTCCAGCATTCAGAACAGTTTGTTCCAAGTGCTGAGCAGTGAAGTACCCCTTTAAATGTCTAAATATCTTCAGTGTATGTGACATAGTAACAGGGGTGATAGGAAAGAAATTTTCAACATGACACACAGAGTCACACACACCTCCTGTTATAACATAAGACAAGAATTTATGTTTACATTACGTATATTTAACCATTATAATGCTGGATCTTATGTTTGACCATTAAAGGGAACCAAGCAGCAAATTTTACCATATCTAACGCTTGGCAACATGTTATACAGTGATCCCTCAACTTACAATGGCCTCAACATGCAATAGTTTCAACATACAATGGGGGAGATTTATCAAAACCTGTCCAGAGGAAAAGTTGTCTAGTTGCCCATATCAGATCACTTCTTTCATTTTTAACAAGGCCTCTGCAAAATCAAAGAAGCAATCTGATTGGTTGTTATGGGCAACTGGGCAACTTTTCCTTTGCACACATTTTGATAAATCTTCCCCAACTGTCTTTTCTGGGCAATTGTAACTTGAAATCAGACTTAGCATACAATGCTACAGACAGTCCAGATCTGCAAAACATGTCAATGGCTGGAAGTATTGACCAATCAGAATGGGCATTTTACTTCTAATACACCTGTATTACTGAAGTGCATGCATTGACTGGCTGTCTGGTAGCGCCTCCCTACAGTACAGGGAGGTACTACATGTTCTGTACTACTCGACGACTTATTAACTTCATATCCTCACCATCCCTGGGTGTAAAAATGTCTTCCAGGGATGGTGAGGATATAGATTTTACCATATATAATGTGTTGCCAGGCATTATATAGGGTAGAATCTGCAGCTTGGTTCCCTTTAACTCTGAATCATAAAAAGAAATGCATACACTGAAATTTCTTTATACCATAACTGGAATATGTACGAATATGTTGAGTAGACGTTCTAGCTGTTCTCTACCTTACATTCTTGTATTGCCTCTTACTATTAGACAGTACTGAAATTAAAGGGGGTTTTCATGACTTTTGTGATTGCTGGTCTATTTACAGAATAGCCCCTCAATTACTGTTCAGTGGGCTGCACTATACAGTGAATGGGGACGAGAGCCTTGCACTCTTCAATATATAGTGGTGGTTCTGGATAACTGCAGCTCGGCTCTCTCTGAAGTAGATGTGAGCTGAGCTTCTGTTACGCCTCGGGGCACCCCTTGGAAAAAACAATTTTCGCAGGGAACCCATACCAAAGTTGACGAGTAAAAAGGTAGCAGAAAGGTGAACATGGGTAACAGGAGTGTTGAGGAGTGTACATGGGTGGCAGGTTAGAGAAGTTTACATGGGTGATAGATGGATGTACATGGGTGACAGTGGGCGTAGTGGGTGACAGAGGGGTGTACATGGGTGACAGAGAGGTGTTGGGCGTGTAGAGGAGTGTACATGGGTGATAGAGGAGCGTAGAGGAGTGTACATGGTAACAGAGGAGTGTAGAGGATTGTACATGGGTGTTAGAGGGGTGTAGAGGAGTGTACATGGGTGACAGAGGATCGTAGAGTAGTGTACATGGGTGACAGGGGGACGTAGGGGGTGAAAGAGGGGTGTACGGGGTGATAGAAGGGTGTACATAGGTGACAGAGGGGTGTTGGGGGTGTAGAGATGTGTACATGGGTGGCAGAGTGGTTTAGAGGTGTGTATATGAGTGATAGATGGGTGTTAATGGGTGAAAGGGGGCGTAGGGGGTGACAGAGTGGTGTACATTGGTGACAGAGAGGTGTTGGGGGTGTAGAGGAGTGTACGTGGGTGACAGAGGAGCGCAGAGTAGTATACATGGATAACAGAAAGGTGTAGGGGTGTACATTGGTGATAGAGGGGTGTAGAGGAGTGTGCATGGGTGACAGGGGAGCGTAGAGGAGTGTAAATGGATAACAGATGGGTGTAGAGGGGTGTACATGGGTGACAGAGCGGTGTAGAGGAGTGTACATGGGTGACAGAGGGGTGTAGAGGAGTGTACATGGGTGACAGAGGGGTGTAGAGGAGTGTACATGGGTGACAGAGGGGTGTAGAGAAGTGTACATGGGTAACAGAGGAGTGTAGAGGTGTGTACAGAGGCCTACATTACTATTACTTGATTAACTGTTGTATATTATATAAAACATTTAGATAAAATATTTTACAAAAAAATACATTATATTTTAAGTTCCTTTTTCCACTCCTTTTTCCATAATTCCTGAGATAAGTAGTTCTGGCCCTAGAGTGTTATATATATTAGCGTCTGTAGCATGTATCAGGAAGATGTTATCATACCTGTGTCTTTTTTACAGAGGACTGATGCCCGGTGAAAAGGTGAACGTGACATATACCCCCGTCAGTTGCAAGAAATGAACCACGAAACAGGTAATTAATATTTATATTAATTACTGATAACAATCAGGCTAGATGTAAAATCTAGACCTGCAGACATGTCATAGTCTTTCTCGTATACATGAAGATATATGTGTTTTTAATAAGTATATCGTCTATGGACAGCTTTATATATAACACAACCATATCTCAGGTACAGAGATTAGGAACATTCCAAAGTTGGCGAGTAAAAAGGTAGCAGAAAGGTGAACATGGGTAGCAGGAGTGTCGAGGAGTGTACATGGGTGGCAGAGTGGTTTAGAGGAGTGTACATGGGTGATAGATGGGTGTACATGGGTGACTGTGGGCGTAGAGAGTGACAGAGGGGTGTACATGGGTGACAGAGGTGTTGGGTGTGTAGAGGAGTGTACATGGGTGATAGGGGAGCATAGAGGAGTGTACATGGTAACAGAGGAGTGTCGATGAGTGTACATGGGTGTGAGAGGGGTGTAGAGGAGTGTACATGGGTGACAGAGGAGCGTAGAGGAGTGTAAATGGGTAACAGAGGAGTATACATGGGTGACAGGGGGACGTAGGGGGTGAAAGAGGGGTGTAAGGGGTGATAGAGGGGTGTACATAGGTGACAGAAAGGTGTTGGGGGTGTAGAGGAGTGTACATGGGTGACAGAGGATCGTAGAGTAGTGTACATGGGTGACAGGGGGACGTAGGGGGTGAAAGAGGGGTGTACGGGGTGATAGAAGGGTGTACATAGGTGACAGAGGGGTGTTGGGGATGTAGAGATGTGTACATGGGTGGCAGAGTGGTTTAGAGGAGTGTATATGAGTGATAGATGGGTGTGAATGGGTGAAAGGGGGCGTAGGGGGGTGACAGAGTGGTGTACATTGGTGACAGAGAGGTGTTGGGGTTGTAGATTAGTGTACGTGGGTTACAGAGGAGGGCAGAGTAGTATACATGGATAACAGAAGGGTGTAGGGTTGGCACAATGGTGATAGAGGGGTGTAGAGGAGTGTACATGGGTGACTGAGGGGCTTAGAGGAGTGTCAATGGGTAACAGATGGGTGTAGAGGGGTGTCCATGGGTGACAGAGCGGTGTAGAGGAGTGTACATGGGTGACAGAGGGGTGAAGAGGAGTGTACATGGGTAACAGAAGAGTATACATGGGTGACAGGGGGACGTAGGGGGTGATAGAGGGGTGTACGGGGTGATAGAATGGTGTATATAGGTGACAGAGGGGTGTTGGGGGTGTAGAGGTGTGTACATGGGTGGCAAAGTGGTTTAGAGGAGTGTATACGAGTGATAGATGGGTGTAAATGGGTGAAAGGGGGCGTAGGGTGTGACAGAGTGGTGTACATTGGTGACAGAGAGGTGTTGGGGATGTAGAGGAGTGTACGTGGGTGACAGAGGAGCGCAGAGTAGTATACATGGATAACAGAAGGGTGTAGGGGTGTACATTGGTGATAGAGGGGTGTAGAGGAGTGTACATGGGTGACGGAGGAGCTTAGAGGAGTGTAAATGGGTAACAGATGGGTGTAGAGGGGTGTATATGGGTGACAGAGCGGTGTAGAGGAGTGTACATGGGTGACAGAGGGGTGTAGAGGAGTGTACTTGGGTGACAGAGGAGCGTAGAGGAGTGTACATGGGTAACAGAGGAGTATACATGGGTGACAGGGGGACGTAGGGGGTGAAAGAGGGGTGTAGGGGGTGATAGAGTGGTGTACATAGGTGACAGAGGGGTGCTGGGGGTGTAGAGGTGTGTACATGGGTGGCAGAGTGGTTTAGAGGAGTGTATATGAGTGATAGATGGGTATAAATGGGTAAAAGGGGGCGTAGGGGGTTATAGAGTGGTGTACATTGGTGACAGAGAGGTGTTGGGGGTGTAGAGGAGTGTACGTGGGTGACAGAGGAGCGCAGAGTAGTATACATGGATAACAGAAGGGTGTACGGGTGTACATTGGTGATAGAGGGGTGTAGAGGAGTGTACATGGGTGACGGAGAAGCGTAGAGGAGTGTAAATGGGTAACAGATGGATGTAGAGGGGTGTACATGGGTGACAGAGCGGTGTAGAAGAGTGTACATGGGTGACAGAGGGGTGTAGAGGAGTGTACATGGGTGACAGAGGGGTGTAGAGGAGTGTACATGGGTGAGAGAGGGGTGTAGAAGAGTGTACATGGGTAACAAAGGAGTGTACAGAGGCCTACATTACCATTACTTGATTAACTGTTGTATATTATATAAAACATTTAGATAAAATATTTTACAAAAATATACATTATATTTTAAGTTCCTTTTTCCACTCCTTTTTCCATAATTCCTGAGATAAGTAGTTTTGGCCCTAGATTGTTAAATCTAGACCTGCAGACATGTCATAGTCTTTCCCGTATACATGAAGATATATGTGTTTTTTATAAGTATATCGTCTATGGACAGCTTTATATATAACACAACCATATCTCAGGTAAAGAGATTAGGAACATTCCAAAGTTGACGAGTAAAAAGGTAGCAGAAAGGTGAACATGGGTAACAGGAGTGTCGAGGAGTGTACATGGGTGGCAGAGTGGTTTAGAGGAGTGTACATGGGTGATAGATGGATGTACATGGGTGACAGGGGGCCTAGGGGGTGACAGAGGGGAGTACATGGGTGACAGAGGTGTTGGGTGTGTAGAGGAGTGTATATGGGTAACAGGGGAGCATAGGGGAGTGTACATGGTAACAGATGAGTGTAGAGGAGTGTACATGGGTGTCAGAGGGGTGTAGAGGAGTGTACATGGGTGACAGAGGAGCGTAGAGGAGTGTACATGGGTAACAGAGGAGTGTACATGGGTGACAGGGGGACGTAGGGGGTGAAAGAGGGGTGTACGGGGTGATAGAGGGGTGTACATAGGTGACAGAGGGATGATGGGGGTGTAGAGGTGTGTACATAGGTGGCAGAGTAGTTCAGAGGAGTGTATATGAGTGATAAATGGGTGTAAATGGGTGAAAGGGGGCGTAGGGGGTGACAGAGTGGTGTACATTGGTGATAGAGAGGTGTTGGGGGTGTAGAGGAGTGTACGTGGGTGACAGAGGAGCGCAGAGTAGTATACATGGATAACAGAAGGGTGTAGGGGTGTACTTTGGTGATAGCAGGGTGTAGAGGAGTGTACATGGGTGACGGAGGAGCTTAGATGAATGTAAATGGTTAACAGATAGGTGTAGAAGGGTGCACATGGGTGACAGAGGGGTGTAGAGGAGTGTACATGGGTGACAGAGGGGTGTAGAGGAGTGTACATGGGTGACAGAGGATCGTAGAGTAGTGTACATGGGTGACAGGGGGACGTAGGGGGTGAAAGAGGGGTGTACGGGGTGATACAAGGGTGTACGTAGGTGACAGAGGGGTGTTGGGGGTGTAGAGATGTGTACATGGGTGGCAGAGTGGTTTAGAGGAGTGTATATGAGTGATAGATGGGTGTAAATGGGTGAAAGGGGGCGTAGGGGGTGACAGAGTGGTGTTTATTGGTGACAGAGAGATGTTGGGGGTGTAGAGGAGTGTACGTGGGTGACAGAGGAGCGCAGAGTAGTATACATGGATAACAGAAAGGTGTAGGGGTGTACATTGGTGGTAGAGGGGTGTAGAGGAGTGTACATGGGTGACGGAGGAGCTTAGAGGAGTGTAAATGGGTAACAGATGGGTGTAGAGGGGTGTACATGGGTGACAGAGCGGTGTAGAGGAGTGTACATGGGTGACAGAGGGGTGTAGAGGAGTGTACATGGGTGACAGAGGGGTGTAGAGGAGTGTACATGGGTAACAGAGGAGTGTAGAGTAGTGTACAGAGGCCTACTTTACCATTACTTGATTAACTGTTGTATATTATATAAAACATTTAGATAAAATATTTTACAAAAATATACATTATATTTTAAGTTCCTTTTTCCACTCCTTTTTCCATTATTCCTGAGATAAGTAGTTCTGGCCCTAGAGTGTTATATATATTAGCGTCTGTAGCATGTATCAGGAACATGTTATCATACCTGTGTCTTTTTTACAGAGGACTGATGCCCGGTGAAAAGGTGAACGTGACATATACCCCCGTCAGCTGCAAGAAAGGAACCACGAAACAGGTAATTAATATTTATATTAATTACTGATAACAATCAGGCTAGATGTAAAATCTAGACCTGCAGACATGTCATAATCTTTCCCGTATACATGAAGATATATGTGTTTTTAATAAGTATATCGTCTATGGACAGCTTTATATATAACACAACCATATCTCAGGTACAGAGATTAGGAATATTCCAAAGTTGACGAGTAAAAAGGTAGCAGAAAGGTGAACATGGGTAACAGGAGTGTCGAGGAGTGTACATGGGTGATAGATGGGTGTACATGGGTGACAGTGGGCGTAGGGAGTGACAGAGGGGTGTACATGGGTGACAGAGAGGTGTTGGGTGTGTAGAGGAGTGTACATGGGTGATAGAGGAGCGTAGAGGAGTGTACATGGTAACAAAGGAGTGGTGTCAGAGGGGTGTAGAGGAGTGTACATGGGTGACAGAGGATCGTAGAGTAGTGTACATGGGTGACAGGGGGACATAGGGGGTGAAAGAGGGGTGTACGGGGTGATAGAAGGGTGTACATAGGTGACAGAGGGGTGTAGAGGAGTGTACATGGGTGACAGAGGGGTGTAGAGGAGTGTACATGGGTGACAGAGGGGTGTAGAGGAGTGTACATGGGTGACAGAGGGGTGTAGAGGAGTGTACATGGGTACATGGGTGTGTACATGGGTGACAGAGGGGTGTAGAGGAGTGTACCTGGGTGACAGGGGGATGTAGAGGGTGAAAGAGGGGTGTACAGGGTGATAGAGGGGTGTACATAGGTGACAGAGGGGTGTTGGGTGTGTAGAGGAGTGTACATGGGTGATAGAGGAGCGTAGAGGAGTGTACATGGTAACAGAGGAGTGGTGTCAGAGGGGTGTAGAGGAATGCACATGGGTGACAGAGGATCGTAGAGTAGTGTACATGGGTGACAGGGGACGTAGAGGGTGAAAGAGGGGTAAACGGGGTGATAGAAGGGTGTACATAGGTGACAGAGGTGTGTTGGGGGTGTAGAGATGTGTACTTGGGTGGCAGAGTGGTTTAGAGGAGTGTATATGAGTGATAGATGGGTGTAAATGGGTGAAAGGGAGCGTAGGGGGTGACAGAGTGGTGTACATTGGTGACAGAGAGGTGTTGGGGGTGTAGAGGAGTGTACGTGGGTGACAGAGGAGCGCAGAGTAGTATACATGGATAACAGAAGGGTGTAGGGGTGTACATTGGTGATAGAGGGGTGTAGAGGAGTGTACATGGGTGACAGAGGAGTGTAGAGGAGTGTAAATGGGTAACAGATGGGTGTAGATGGGTGTACATGGTTGACAGAGGGGTGTAGAGGAGTGTACATGGGTGACAGAGGGGTGTAGAGGAGTGTTCATGGGTGACAGAGGGGTGTAGAGGAGTGTACATGGGTGACAGAGGGGTGTAGAGGAGTGTACATGGGTAACAGAGGAGTGTAAAGAGGCCTACATTACCATTACTTAATTAACTGTTGTATATTATATAAAACATTTAGATAAAATATTTTACAAAAATATACATTATATTTTAAGTTCCTTTTTCCACTCCTTTTTCCATAATTCCTGAGTTAAGTAGTTCTGGCCCTAGAGTGTTATATATATTAGCGTCTGTAGCATGTATCAGGAACATGTTATCATACCTGTGTCTTTTTTTACAGATGACTGATGCCCGGTAAAAAGGTGAACGTGACATATACCCCCGTCAGCTGCAAGAAAGGAACCACGAAACAGGTAATTAATATTTATATTAATTACTGATAACAATCAGGCTAGATGTAAAATCTAGACCTGCAGACATGTCATAGTCTTTCCCGTATACATGAAGATATATGTGTTTTTAATAAGTATATCGTCTATGGACAGCTTTATATATAACACAACCATATCTCAGGTACAGAGATTAGGAACATTCCAAATTTGACGAGTAAAAAGGTAGCAGAAAGGGGAACATTGGTAACAGCAGTGTCGAGGAGAGTTCTTGGGTGGCAGAGTGGTTTAGAGGAGTGTACATGGGTGATAGATGGGTGTACATGGGTGACAGGGGGCATAGGGGGTGACAGAGGGGTGTACATTGGTGACAGAGGTGATGGGTGTGTAGAGGAGTGTACATGGGTAATAGGGGAACATAGAGGAGTGTACATGGTAACAGAGGAGTGTTAAGAAATGTACATGGGTGTCAGAGGGGTGTAGAGGAGTGTACATGGGTGACAGAGAAGCGTAGAGGAGTGTACATGGGTAACAGAGGAGTGTACATGGGTGACAGGGGGCTGTAGAGGAGTGTACATGGGTGACAAAGGGGTGTAGAGGAGTGTACATGGGTGACAGAGGGGTGTAGAGGAGTGTACATGGGTGACAGAGGATCGTAGAGTAGTGTACATGGGTGACAGGGGTACGTAGGGGGTGAAAGAGGGGTTTACGGGGTGATAGAAGGGTGTACACAGGTGACAGAGGGGTGTTGGGGGTGTGGAGATGTGTACATGGGTGGCAGAGTGGTTTAGAGGAGTGTATATGAGTGATAGATGGGTGTAAATGGGTGAAAGGGGGCGTAGGGGGTGACAGAGTGGTGTACATTGGTGACAGAGAGGTGTTGGGGGTGTAGAGGAGTGTATGTGGGTGACAGAGGAGCGCAGAGTAGTATACATGGATAACAGAAGGGTGTAGGGGTGTACATTGATGATAGAAGGGTGTAGAGGAGTGTACATGGTTGACGGAGGAGCTTAGAGGAGTGTAAATGGGTAACAGATGGGTGTAGAGGGGTGTACATGGGTGACAGAGCGGTGTAGAGGAGTGTACATGGGTGACAGAGGAGTGTAGAGGAGTGTAAATGGGTAAGAGATGGGTGTAGGGGAGTGTACATGGGTGAAAGAGGGGTGTAGAGGAGTGTACATTGGTGACAGAGGGGTGTAGAGGAGTGTACATGGGTGACAGAGGGGTGTAGAGGAGTGTACATGGGTAACAGAGGAGTGTAGAGGAGTGTAGAGAGGCCCTCATTACCATTACTTGATTAACTGTTGTATATTATATAAAACATTTAGATAAAATATTTTACAAAAATATACATTATATTTTAAGTTCCTTTTTCCACTCCTTTTTCCATAATTCCTGAGTTAAGTAGTTCTGGCCCTAGAGTGTTATATATATTAGCGTCTGTAGCATGTATCAGGAACATGTTATCATACCTGTGTCTTTTTTTACAGATGACTGATGCCCGACATATACCCCCGTCAGCTGCAAGAAAGGAACCACGAAACAGGTAATTAATATTTATATTAATTACTGATAACAATCAGGCTAGATGTAAAATCTAGACCTGCAGACATGTCATAGTCTTTCCCGTATATATGAAGATATATGTGTTTTTAATAAGTATATCGTCTCTGGACAGCTTTATATATAACACAACCATATCTCAGGTACAGAGATTAGGAACATTCCAAAGTTGACGAGTAAAAAGGTAGCAGAAAGGGGAACATTGGTAACAGCAGTGTCGAGGAGTGTACATGGGTGGCAGAGTGGTTTAGAGGAGTGTACATGGGTGATAGATGGGTGTACATGGGTGACAGGGGGCGTAGGGGGTGACAGAGGGGTGTACATGGGTGCCAGAGGTGTTGGGTGTGTAGAGGAGTGTACATGGGTAATAGGGGAGCATAGAGGAGTGTACATGGTAACAGAGAAGTGTAGAGGAGTGTACATGGGTGAAAGAGGAGCGTAGAGGAGTGTACATGGGTAACAGAGGAGTGTACATAGATGAAAGGGGGACGTAGGGGGTGAAAGAGGGGTGCACGGGTTGATAGAGGGGTGTACATAGGTGACAGAGGGGTGTTGGGGGTGTAGAGGTGTGTACATGGCTGGCAGAGTGGTTCAGAGGAGTGTATATGAGTGATAGATGGGTGTAAATGGGTGAAAGGGGGCGTAGGGGGTGACAGAGTGGTGTACATTGGTGACAGAGAGGTGTTGGGGGTGTAGAGGAGTGTACGTGGGTGACAGAGGAGCACAGAGTAGTATACATGGATAACAGAAGGGTGTAGGGGTGTACATTGGTGACAGAGGGGTGTAGAGGAGTGTACATGGGTGACGGAGGAGTGTAGAGGAGTGTAAATGGGTAACAGATGGGTGTAGAGGGGTGTACATGGGTGACAGAGCGGTGTAGAGGAGTGAACATGGGTGACAGAGGGGTGTAGGGGAGTGTACATGGGTGACAGAGGGGTGTAGAGGAGTGTACATGGGTGACAGAGGATCAGAGAGTAGTGTACATGGGTGACAGGGGGACATAGGGGGTGAAAGAGGGGTGTACGGGGTGATAGAAGGGTGTACACAGGTGACAGAGGGGTGTTGGGGGTGTAGAGATGTGTACATGGGTGGCAGAGTGGTTTAGAGGAGTGTATATGAGTGATAGATGGGTGTAAATGGGTGAAAGGGGGCGTAGGGGGTGACAGAGTGGTGTACATTGGTGACAAAGAGGTGTTGGGGGTGTAGAGGAGTGTACGTGGGTGACATAGGAGCGCAGAGTAGTATACATGTATAACAGAAGGGTGTAGGGGTGTACATTGGTGACAGAAGGGTGTAGAGGAGTGTACATGGGTGACGGAGGAGCTTAGAGGAGTGTAAATGGGTAACAGATGGGTGTAGAGGGGTGTACATCGGAGACAGAGGGGTGTAGAGGAGTGTACATGGGTGACAGAGGGGTGTAGAGAAGTGTACATGGGTGACAGAGGATCGTAGAGCAGTGTACATGGGTGACAGGGGGACGTAGGGGGTGAAAGAGGGGTGTACGGGGTGATAGAAGGGTGTACGTAGGTGACAGAGGGGTGTTGGGGGTGTAGAGGTATGTACATGGGTGGCAGAGTGGTTCAGAGGAGTGTATATGAGTGATAGATGGGTGTAAATGGGTGAAAGGGGGCGTAGGGGGTGACAGAGTGGTGTACATTGGTGACAGAGAGGTGTTGGGGGTGTAGAGGAGTGTACATGGGTGACAGAGGAGCGCAAAGTAGTATACATGGATAACAGAAGGGTGTAGGGGTGTACATTGGTGATAGAAGGGTGTAGAGGAGTGTACATGGGTGACGGAGGAGCTTAGAGGAGTGTACATGGGTAACAGATGGGTGTAGAGGGGTGTACATGGGTGACAGAGCGGTGTAGAGGAGTGTACATGGGTGACAGAGGGGTGTAGAGGAGTGTACATGGGTGACAGAGGGGTGTAGAGGAGTGTACATGGGTGACAGAGGGTTGTAGAGGAGTGTACATGGGTAACAGAGGAGTGTAGAGGAGTGTACAGAGGCATACATTAACATTACTTGATTAACTGTTGTATATTATATAAAACATTTAGATAAAATATTTTACAAAAATATACATTATATTTTAAGTTCCTTTTTCCACTCCTTTTTCCATAATTCCTGAGATAAGTAGTTCTGGCCCTAGAGTGTTATATATATTAGCGTCTGTAGCATGTATCAGGAACATGTTATCATACCTGTGTCTTTTTTACAGAGAACTGATGCCCGGTGAAAAGGTGAATGTGTCATATACCCCCGTCAGCTGCAAGAAAGGAACCACGAAACAGGTGATTAATATTTATATTAATTACTGATAACAATCAGGCTAGATGTAAAATCTAGACCTGCAGACATGTCATAGTCTTTCCCGTATACATGAAGATATATGTGTTTTTAATAAGTATATCGTCTATGCACAGCTTTATATATAACACAACCATATCTCAGGTACAGAGATTAGGAACATTCCAAAGTTGACGAGTAAAAAGGTAGCAGAAAGGTGAACATGGGTAACAGGAGTGTCGAGGAGTGTACATGGGTGATAGATGGGTGTACATGGGTGACAGTGGGCGAAGGGAGTGACAGAGGGGTGTACATGGGTGATTGAGGAGCGTAGAGGAGTGTACATGGTAACAGAGGATTGGTCCCAGAGGGGTGTAGAGTAGTGTACATGGGTGACAGAGGATCGTAGAGTAGTGTACATGGGTGACAGGGGGACGTAGGGGGTGAAAGAGGGGTGTACGGGGTGATAGAAGGGTGTACATAGGTGACAGAGGTGTGTTGGGGGTGTAGAGATGTGTACTTGGGTGGCAGAGTGGTTTAGAGGAGTGTATATGAGTGATAGATGGGTGTAAATGGGTGAGATGGGGCGTAGGGGTTGACAGAGTGGTGTACATTGGTGACAGAGAGGTGTTGGGGGTGTAGAGGAGTGTACGTGGGTGACAGAGGAGCGCAGAGTAGTATACATGGATAACAGAAGGGTGTAGGGGTGTACATTGGTGATAGAGGGGTGTAGAGGAGTGTACATGGGTGACGGAGGAGTGTAGAGGAGTGTAAATGGGTAACAGATGGGTGTAGAGGGGTGTACATGGGTGACAGAGGGGTGTAGAGGAGTGTACATGAGTGACAGAGGGGTGTAGAGGAGTGTACATGGGTGACAGAGGGGTGTAGAGGAGTGTACATGGGTGACAGAGGGGTGTAGAGGAGTGTACATGGGTAACAGAGGAGTGTACAGAGGCCTACATTACCATTACTTGATTAACTGTTGTATATTATATAAAACATTTAGATAAAATATTTTACAAAAATATACATTATATTTTAAGTTCCTTTTTCCACTCCTTTTTCCATAATTCCTGAGTTAAGTAGTTCTGGCCCTAGAGTGTTATATATATTAGCGTCTGTAGCATGTATCAGGAACATGTTATCATACCTGTGTCTTTTTTACAGAGGACTGATGGTCCCGGTGAAAAGGTGAACGTGACATATACCCCCGTCAGCTGCAAGAAAGGAACCACGAAACAGGTAATTAATATTTATATTAATTACTGATAACAATCAGGCTAGATGTAAAATCTAGACCTGCAGACATGTCATAATCTTTCCCGTATACATGAAGATATGTGTGTTTTTAATAAGTATATCGTCTATGGACAGCTTTATATATAACACAACCATATCTCAGGTACAGAGATTAGGAACATTCCAAAGTTGACGAGTAAAAAGGTAGCAGAAAGTGGAACATTGGTAACAGCAGTGTCGAGGAGTGTACATGGGTGGCAGAGTGGTTTAGAGGAGTGTACATGGGTGATAGATGGGTGTACATGGGTGACAGGGGGCGTAGGGGGTGACAGAGGGGTGTACATGGGTGACAGAGGTGTTGGGTGTGTAGAGTAGTGTACATGGGTAATAGGGGAGCATAGAGGAGTGTACATGGTAACAGAGGAGTGTAGAGGAGTGTACATGGGTGTCAGAGGGGTGTAGAGGAGTGTACTTGGGTGACAGAGGAGCGTAGAGGAGTGTACATGGGTAACAGAGGAGTGTACATGGGTGACAGGGGGACGTAGGGGTATGAAAGAGGGGAGTACGGGGTGATAGAGGGGTGTACATAGGTGACAGAGGAGTGTTGGGGGTGTAGAGGTGTGTACATGGGTGGCAGAGTGGTTCAGAGGAGTGTATATGAGTGATAGATGGGTGTAAATGGGTGAAAGGGGGCGTAGGGGGTGACAGAGTGGTGTACATTGGTGACAGAGAGGTGTTGGGGGTGTAGAGGAGTGTACGTGGGTGACAGAGGAGCGCAGAATAGTATCCATGGATAACAGAAGGGTGTAGGGGTGTACATTGGTGATAGAGGGGTGTAGAGGAGTGTACATGGGTGACAAAGGAGCTTAGAGGAGTGTAAATGGATAACAGATGGGTGTAGAGGGCTGTACATGGGTGACAGAGCGGTGTAGAGAAGTGTACATGGGTGACAGAGGGGTGTAGAGGAGTGTACATGGGTGACAGAGGGGTGTAGAGGAGTGTACATGGGTGACAGAGGATCGTAGAGTAGTGTACATGGGTGACGGGGACGTAGGGGGTGAAAGAGGGGTGTACGGGGTGATAGAAGCGTGTACATAGGTGACAGAGGGGTGTTGGGGGTGTAGAGATGTGTACATGGGTGGCAGAGTGGTTTAGAGGAGTGTACATGGGTGATAGATGGGTGTACATGGGTGACAGGGGGCGTAGGGGGTGACAGCGGGGTGTACATGGGTGACAGAGGTGTTGGGTGTGTAGAGTAGTGTACATGGGTAATAGGGGAGCATAGAGGAGTGTACATGGTAACAGAGGAGTGTAGAGGAGTGTACATGGGTGTCAGAGGGGTGTAGAGGAGTGTACATGGGTGACAGAGGAGCGTAGAGGAGTGTACATGGATAACAGAGGAGTGTACATGGGTGACAGGGGGACGTAGGGGGTGAAAGAGGGGAGTACGGGGTGATAGAGGGGTGTACATAGGTGACAGAGAGGTGTTGGGGGTGTAGAGGTGTGTACATGGGTGGCAGAGTGGTTCAGAGGAGTGTATATGAGTGATAGATGTGTGAAAATTGGTGAAAGGGGGCCTTGGGGGTGACAGAGTGGTGTACATTGGTGACAGAGAGGTTTTGGGGGTGTAGAGGAGTGTACGTGGGTGACAGAGGAGCGCAGAGTAGTATTCATGGATAACAGAAGGGTGTAGGGGTGTACATTGGTGATAGAGGGGTGTAGAGGAGTGTACATGGGTGACAAAGGAGCTTAGATGAGTGTAAATGGATAACAGATGGGTGTAGAGGGGTGTACATGGGTGACAGAGCGTTGTAGAGGAGTGTACATGGGTGACAGAGGGGTGTAGAGGAGTGTACATGGGTGACAGAGGGGTGTAGAGGAGTGTACATGGGTGACAGAGGATCGTAGAGTAGTGTACATGGGTGACAGGGGGACGTAGGGGGTGAAAGAGGGGTGTACGGGGTGATAGAAGGGTGTACATAGGTGACAGAGGGGTGTTGGGGGTGTAGAGATGTGTACATGGGTGGCAGAGTGGTTTAGAGGAGTGTATATGAGTGATAGATGGGTGTAAATGGTTCAAAGGGGGCGTAGGCGGTGACAGAGTGGTGTACATTGGTGACAGAGAGGTGTTGGGGGTGTAGAGGAGTGTACGTGGGTGACAGAGGAGCGCAGAGTAGTATACATGGATAACAGAAGGGTGTAGGGGTGTACATTGGTGATAGAGGGGTGTAGAGGAGTGTATATGGGTGACGGAGGAGCTTAGAGGAGTGTAAATGGGTAACAGATGGGTGTAGAGGGGTGTACATGGGTGACAAAGGGGTGTAGAGGAGTGTACATGGGTGACAGAGGGGTGTAGAGGAGTGTACATGGGTGACAGAGGGGTGTAGAGGAGTGTACATGGGTGACAGAGGATCATAGAGTAGTGTACATGGGTGACAGGGGGACGTAGGGGGTGAAAGAGGGGTGTACGGGGTGATAGAAGGGTGTACACAGGTGACAGAGGGGTGTTGGGATTGTAGAGATGTGTACATGGGTGGCAGAGTGGTTTAGAGAAGTGTATATGAGTGATAGATGGGTGTAAATGGGTGAAAGGGGGCGTAAGGGGTGACAGAGTGGTATACATTGGTGACAAAGAGGTGTTGGGGGTGTAGAGGAGTGTACGTGGGTGACAGAGGAGCGCAGAGTAGTATACATGGTTAACAGAAGGGTGTAGGGGTGTACATTGGTGATAGAAGGGTGTAGAGGAGTGTAGAGGAGTGTACATGGGTGACGTAGGAGCTTAGAGGAGTGTAAATGGGTAACAGATGGGTGTAGAGGGGTGTACATGGGTGACAAAGGGGTGTAGAGGAGTGTGCATGGGTGACAGAGGGGTGTAGAGGAGTGTACATGGGTGACAGAGGATCGTAGAGTAGTGTACATGGGTGACAGGGGGACGTAGGGAGGAAAGAGATGTGTACGGGGTGAAAGAAGGGTGTACGTAGGTGACAGAGGGGTGTTGGGGTGAAGAGATGTGTACATGGGTGGGAGAGTGGTTTAGAGGAGTGTATATGAGTGATAGATGGGTGTAAATGGGTGAAAGGGGGCGTAGGGGGTGACAGAGTGGTGTACATTGGTGACAGAGAGGTGTTGGGGGTGTAGAGGAGTGTATGTGGGTGGCAGAGGAGCGCAGAGTAGTATACATGGATAACAGAAGGGTGTAGGGGTGTACATTGGTGATAGAAGGGTGTAGAGGAGTGTACATGGGTGACGGAGGAGCTTAGAGGAGTGTACATGGGTAACAGATGGGTGTAGAGGGGTGTACATGGGTGACAGAGCGGTGTAGAGGAGTGTACATGGGTGACAGAGGGGTGTAGAGGGGTGTAGAGGAGTGTACATGGGTGACAGAGGGGTGTAGAGGAGTGTACATGGGTGACAGAGGAGTGAAGAGGAGTGTACAGAGGCCTACATTACCATTACTTGATTAACTGTTGTATATTATATAAAACATTTAGATAAAATATATTACAAAAATATACATTATATTTTAAGTTCCTTTTTCCACTCCTTTTTCTATAATTCCTGAGATAAGTAGTTCTGGCCCTAGAGTGTTATATATATTAGCGTCTGTAGCATGTATCAGGAACATGTTATCATACCTGTGTCTTTTTTACAGAGGACTAATGCCCGGTGAAAAGGTGAACGTGTCATATACCCTTGTCAGCTGCAAGAAAGGAACCACAAAACAGGTAATTAATATTTATATTAATTACTGATAACAATCAGGCTAGATGTAAAATCTAGACCTGCAGACATGTCATAGTCTTTCCCGTATAAATGAAAATATATGTGTTTTTAATAAGTATATCATCTATGGACAGCTTTATATATAACACAACCATATCTCAGGTACAGAGATTAGGAACATTCCAAAGTTGACGAGTAAAAAGGTAGCAGAAAGGTGAACATGGGTAACAGGAGTGTCGAGGAGTGTACATGGGTGATAGATGGGTGTACATGGGTGACAGTGGGCGTGGGGAGTAACAGAGGGGGGAACATGGGTGACAGAGAGATGTTGGGTGTGTAGAGGAGTGTACATGGGTGACAGAGGAGCGCAGAGTAGTATACATGGATAACAGAAGGGTGTAGGGGTGTACATTGGTGATAGAGGGGTGTAGAGGAGTGTACATGGTTGACGGAGGAGCTTAGAGGAGTGTAAATGGGTAACAGATGGGTGTAGAGGGGTGTACATGGGTGACAGAACGGTGTAGAGGAGTGTACATGGGTGACAGAGGGGTGTAGAGGAGTGTACATGAGTGACATAGGGGTGTAGAGGAGTGTACATGGGTGACAGAGGATCGTAGAGTAGTGTACATGGGTGACAGGGGGACGTAGGGGGTGAAAGAGGGGTGCACGGGGTGATAGAAGGGTGTACATAGGTGACAGAGGGGTATTGGGGGTGTAGAGATGTGTACATGGGTGGCAGAGTGGTTTAGAGGAGTGTATATGAGTGATAGATGGGTTTAAATGGGTGAAAGGGGGCGTAGGGGTGACAGAGTGGTGTACCTTGGTGACAGAGAGGTGTTGGGGGTGTAGAGGAGTGTACGTGGGTGACAGAGGAGCGCAGAGTAGTTTACATGGATAACAGAAGGGTGTAGGGGTTTACATTGGTGATAGAGGGGTGAAGAGGAGTGTACATGGGTGATGGAGGAGTGTAGAGGAGTGTAAATGCATAAGAGATGGGTGTAGAGGGGTGTACATGGGTGACAGAGGGGTGTAGAGGAGTGTAGATGGGTGATAGAGGGGTGTAGAGGAGTGTACATGGGTGACAGAGGGGTGTAGAGGAGTGTACATGGGTGACAGAGGGGTGTAGAGGAGTGTACATGGGTGACAGAGGGGTGTTGAGGAGTGTACATGGGTGACAGAGGGGTGTAGAGGAGTGTACATGGGTAACAGAGGAGTGAAGAGGAGTGTACAGAGGCCTACATTACCATTACTTGATTAACTGTTGTATATTATATAAAACATTTAGATAAAATATATTACAAAAATATACATTATATTTTAAGTTCCTTTTTCCACTCCTTTTTCTATAATTCCTGAGATAAGTAGTTCTGGCCCTAGAGTGTTATATATATTAGCGTCTGTAGCATGTATCAGGAACATGTTATCATACCTGTGTCTTTTTTACAGAGGACTAATGCCCGGTGAAAAGGTGAATGTGTCATATACCCCTGTCAGCTGCAAGAAAGGAACCACAAAACAGGTAATTAATATTTATATTAATTACTGATAACAATCAGGCTAGATGTAAAATCTAGACCTGCAGACATGTCATAGTCTTTCCCGTATACATGAAGATATATGTGTTTTTAATAAGTATATCGTCTATGGACAGCTTTATATATAACACAACCATATCTCAGGTACAGAGATTAGGAACATTCCAAAGTTGACGAGTAAAAAGGTAGCAGAAAGGTGAACATGGGTAACAGGAGTGTCGAGGAGTGTACATGGGTGATAGATGGGTGTACATGGGTGACAGTGGGCGTAGGGAGTAACAGAGGGAGGAACATGGGTGATAGAGAGGTGTTGGGTGTGTAGAGGAGTGTACATGGGTGATAGAGGAGCGTAGAGGAGTGTACATGGTAACAGAGGAGTGGTGTCAGAGGGGTGTAGAGGAGTGTACATGGGTGACAGAGGATCGTAGAGTAGTGTACATGGGTGACAGGGGGACGTAGGGGGTGAAAGAGGGGTGTACCGGGTGATAGAGGGGTGTACATAGGTGACAGAGGGGTGTTGGGGGTGTAGAGGTGTGTACATGGGTGGCAGAGTGGTTCAGAGGAGTGTATATGAGTGATAGATGGGTTTAAATGGGTGAAAGGGGGCGTAGGGGGTGACAGAGTGGTGTACATTGGTGACAGAGAGGTGTTGGGGGTGTAGAGGAGTGTACGTGGGTGACAGGAGCGCAGAGTAGTATACATGGATAACGGAAGGGTGTAGGGGTGTACATTGGTGATAGAGGGGTGTAGAGGAGTGAAAATGGGTGACGGAGGAGCTTAGAGGAGTGTAAATGGGTAACAGATGGGTGTAGAGGGGTGTACATGGGTGACAGAGCGGTGTAGAGGAGTGTACATGGGTGACAGGGGTGTAGAGGAGTGTACATGGGTGACAGAGGGGTGTAGAGGAGTGTACATGGGTGACAGAGGATCGTAGAGTAGTGAACATGGGTGACAGGGGGACGTAGGGGGTGAAAGAGGGGTGTACGGGGTGATAGAAGGGTGTATATAGGTGACAGAGGGGTGTTGGGGGTGTAGAGGAGTGTACATGGGTGATAGAGGAGCGTAGAGGAGTGTACATGGTAACAGAGGAGTGGTGTCAGAGGGGTGTAGAGGAGTGTACATGGGTGACAGAGGATCGTAGAGTAGTGACATGGGTGAAAAGGGGACATAGGGGGTGAAAGAGGGGTGTACGGGGTGATAGAGGGGTGTACATAGGTGACAGAGGGGTGTTGGGGGTGTAGAGGTGTGTACATGGGTGGCAGAGTGGTTCAGAGGAGTGTATATGAGTGATAGATGGGTGTAAATGGGTGAAAGGGGGCGTAAGGGGTGACAGAGTGGTGTACATTGGTGACAGAAAGGTGTTGGGGGTGTAGAGGAGTGTACGTGGGTGACAGAGGAGCACAGAGTAGTTTACATGGATAACAGAAGGGTGTAGGGGTGTACATTGGTGATAGAGGGGTGTAGAGGAGTGTACATGGATGACGCAGGAGTGTAGAGGAGTGTAAATGGGTAAGAGATGGGTGTAGAGGGGTGTACATGGGTGACAGAGGGGTGTAGAGGAGTGTAGATGGGTGACAGAGGGGTGTAGAGGAGTGTACATGGGTGACAGAGGGGTGTAGAGGAGTGTACATGGGTGACAGAGGGGTGTAGAGGAGTGTACATGGGTAACAGAGGAGTGTAGAGGAGTGTACAGAGGCCTACATTACCATTACTTGATTAACTGTTGTATATTATATAAAACATTTAGATAAAATATTTTACAAAAATATACATTATATTTTAAGTTCCTTTTTCCACTCCTTTTTCCATAATTCCTGAGTTAAGTAGTTCTGGCCCTAGAGTGTTATATATATTAGCGTCTGTAGCATGTATCAGGAACATGTTATCATACCTGTGTCTTTTTTTCAGATGACTGATGCCCGACATATACCCCCGTCAGCTGCAAGAAAGGAACCACGAAACAGGTAATTAATATTTATATTAATTACTGATAACAATCAGGCTAGATGTAAAATCTAGACCTGCAGACATGTCATAGTCTTTCCCGTATATATGAAGATATATGTGTTTTTAATAAGTATATCGTCTATGGACAGCTTTATATATAACACAACCATATCTCAGGTACAGAGATTAGGAACATTCCAAAGTTGACGAGTAAAAAGGTAGCAGAAAGTGGAACATTGGTAACAGCAGTGTCGAGGAGTGTACATGAGTGGCAGAGTGGCTTAGAGGAGTGTACATGGGTGATAGATGGGTGTACATGGGTGACAGGGGGCGTAGGGGGTGACAGAGGGGTGTACATGGGAGACAGAGGTGTTGGATGTGTAGAGGAGTGTACATGGGTAATAGGGGAGCATAGAGGAGTGTACATGGTAACAGAGGAGTGTAGAGGAGTGTACATGGGTGTCAGAGGGGTGTAGAGGAGTGTACATGGGTGACAGAGGAGCGTAGAGGAGTGTACATGGGTAACAGAGGAGTGTACATGGGTGACAGGGGGACCTAGGGGGTGAAAGAGGGGAGTACGGGGTGATAGAGGGGTGTACATAGGTGACAGAGGGGTGTTGGGGGTTTAGAGGTGTGTACATTGGTGGCAGAGTGGTTCAGAGGAGTGTATATGAGTGATAGATGGGTGTAAATGGGTGAAAGGGGGCTTAGGGGGTGACAGAGTGGTGTACATTGGTGACAGAGAGGTGTTGGGGGTGTAGAGGAGTGTACGTGGGTGACAGAGGAGCGCAGAGTAGTATCCATGGATAACAGAAGGGTGTAGGGGTGTACATTGGTGATAGAGGGGTGTAGAGGAGTGTACATGGGTGACGGAGGAGCTTAGAGGAGTGTAAATGGGTAACAGATGGGTGTAGAGGGGTGTACATGGGTGACAGAGCGGTGTAGAGGAGTGTACATGGGTGACAGAGGGGTGTAGAGGAGTGTACATGGGTGACAGAGGGGTGTAGAGGAATGTACATGGGTAACAGAGGAGTGTAGAGGAGTGTACAGAGGCCTACATTACCATTACTTGATTAACTGTTGTATATTATATAAAACATTTAGATAAAATATTTTACAAAAATATACATTATATTTTAAGTTCCTTTTTCCACTCCTTTTTCCATAATTCCTGAGATAAGTAGTTCTGGCCCTAGAGTGTTATATATATTAGCGTCTGTAGCATGTATCAGGAACATGTTATCATACCTGTGTCTTTTTTACAGAGAACTGATGCCCGGTGAAAAGGTGAATGTGTCATATACCCCCGTCAGCTGCAAGAAAGGAACCACGAAACAGGTGATTAATATTTATATTAATTACTGATAACAATCAGGCTAGATGTAAAATCTAGACCTGCAGACATGTCATAGTCTTTCCCGTATATATGAAGATATATGTGTTTTTAATAAGTATATCGTCTATGCACAGCTTTATATATAACACAACCATATCTCAGGTACAGAGATTAGGAACATTCCAAAGTTGACGAGTAAAAAGGTAGCAGAAAGGTGAACATGGGTAACAGGAGTGTCGAGGAGTGTACATGGGTGATAGATGGGTGTACATGGGTGACAGTGGGCGTAGGGAGTGACAGAGGGGTGTACATGGGTGATTGAGGAGCATAGAGGAGTGTACATGGTAACAGAGGATTGGTCCCAGAGGGGTGTAGAGTAGTGTACATGGGTGACAGAGGATCGTAGAGTAGTGTACATGGGTGACAGGGGGACGTAGGGGGTGAAAGAGGGGTGTACGGGGTGATAGAAGGGTGTACATAGGTGACAGAGGTGTGTTGGGGGTGTAGAGATGTGTACTTGGGTGGCAGAGTGGTTTAGAGGAGTGTATATGAGTGATAGATGGGTGTAAATGGGTGAAAGGGGGCGAAGGGGTTGACAGAGTGGTGTACATTGGTGACAGAGAGGTGTTGGGGGTGTAGAGGAGTGTACGTGGGTGACAGAGGAGCGCAGAGTAGTATACATGGATAACAGAAGGGTGTAGGGGTGTACATTGGTGATAGAGGGGTGTAGAGGAGTGTACATGGGTGACGGAGGAGTGTAGAGGAGTGTAAATGGGTAACAGATGGGTGTAGAGGGGTGTACATGGGTGACAGAGGGGTGTAGAGGAGTGTACATGAGTGACAGAGGGGTGTAGAGGAGTGTACATGGGTGACAGAGGGGTGTAGAGGAGTGTACATGGGTGACAGAGGGGTGTAGAGGAGTGTACATGGGTAACAGAGGAGTGTACAGAGGCCTACATTACCATTACTTGATTAACTGTTGTATATTATATAAAACATTTAGATAAAATATTTTACAAAAATATACATTATATTTTAAGTTCCTTTTTTCACTCCTTTTTCCATAATTCCTGAGTTAAGTAGTTCTGGCCCTAGAGTGTTATATATATTAGCGTCTGTAGCATGTATCAGGAACATGTTATCATACCTGTGTCTTTTTTTTACAGATGACTGATGCCCGACATATACCCCCGTCAGCTGCAAGAAAGGAACCACGAAACAGGTAATTAATATTTATATTAATTACTGATAACAATCAGGCTAGATGTAAAATCTAGACCTGCAGACATGTCATAGTCTTTCCCGTATATATGAAGAAATATGTGTTTTTAATAAGTATATCGTCTATGGACAGCTTTATTCATAACACAACCATATCTCAGGTACAGAGATTAGGAACATTCCAAAGTTGACGAGTAAAAAGGTAGCAGAAAGTGGAACATTGGTAACAGCAGTGTCGAGGAGTGTACATGGGTGGCAGAGTGGTTTAGAGGAGTGTACATGGGTGATAGATGGGTGTACATGGGTGACAGGGGGCGTAGGGGGTGACAGAGGGGTGTACATCGGTGACAGAGGTGTTGGGTGTGTAGAGTAGTGTACATGGGTAATAGGGGAGCATAGAGGAGTGTACATGGTAACAGAGGAGTGTAGAGGAGTGTACATGGGTGTCAGAGAGGTGTAGAGGAGTGTACTTGGGTGACAGAGGAGCGTAGAGGAGTGTACATGGGTAACAGAGGAGTGTACATGCGTGACAGGGGGACGTAGGGGGTGAAAGAGGGGAGTACGGGGTGATAGAGGGGTGTACATAGGTGACAGAGGAGTGTTGGGGGTGTAGAGGTGTGTACATGGGTGGCAGAGTGGTTCAGAGGAGTGTATATGAGTGATAGATGGGTGTAAATGGGTGAAAGGGGGCGTAGGGGGTGACAGAGTGGTGTACATTGGTGACAGAGAGGTGTTGGGGGTGTAAAGGAGTGTACGTGGGTGACAGAGGAGCGCAGAGTAGTATCCATGGATAACAGAAGGGTGTAGGGGTGTACATTGGTGATAGAGGGGTGTAGAGGAGTGTACATGGGTGACGGAGGAGCTTAGAGGAGTGTAAATGGGTAACAGATGGGTGTAGAGGGGTGTACATGGGTGACAGAGCGGTGTAGAGGAGTGTACATGGGTGACAGAGGGGTGTAGAGGAGTGTACATGGGTGACAGAGGGGTGTAGAGGAGTGTACATGGGTAACAGAGGAGTGTAGAGGAGTGTACAGAGGCCTACATTACCATTACTTGATTAACTGTTGTATATTATATAAAACATTTAGATAAAATATTTTACAAAAATATACATTATATTTTAAGTTCCTTTTTCCACTCCTTTTTCCATAATTCCTGAGATAAGTAGTTCTGGCCCTAGAGTGTTATATATATTAGCGTCTGTAGCATGTATCAGGAACATGTTATCATACCTGTGTCTTTTTTACAGAGAACTGATGCCCGGTGAAAAGGTGAATGTGTCATTTACCCCCGTCAGCTGCAAGAAAGGAACCACGAAACAGGTGATTAATATTTATATTAATTACTGATAACAATCAGGCTAGATGTAAAATCTAGACCTGCAGACATGTCATAGTCTTTCCCGTATACATGAAGATATATGTGTTTTTAATAAGTATATCGTCTATGCACAGCTTTATATATAACACAACCATATCTCAGGTACAGAGATTAGGAACATTCCAAAGTTGACGAGTAAAAAGGTAGCAGAAAGGTGAACATGGGTAACAGGAGTGTCGAGGAGTGTACATGGGTGATAGATGGGTGTACATGGGTGACAGTGGGCGAAGGGAGTGACAGAGGGGTGTACATGGGTGATTGAGGAGCGTAGAGGAGTGTACATGATAACAGAGGATTGGTCCCAGAGGGGTGTAGAGTAGTGTACATGGGTGACAGAGGATCGTAGAGTAGTGTGCATGGGTGACAGGGGGACGTAGGGGGTGAAAGAGGGGTGTACGGGGTGATAGAAGGGTGTACATAGGTGACAGAGGTGTGTTGGGGGTGTAGAGATGTGTACTTGGGTGGCAGAGTGGTTTAGAAGAGTGTATATGAGTGATAGATGGGTGTAAATGGGTGAAAGGGGGCGTAGGGGTTGACAGAGTGGTGTACATTGGTGACAGAGAGGTGTTGGGGGTGTAGAGGAGTGTACGTGGGTGACAGAGGAGCGCAGAGTAGTATACATGGATAACAGAAGGGTGTAGGGGTGTACATTGGTGATAGAGGGGTGTAGAGGAGTGTACATGGGTGACGGAGGAGTGTAGAGGAGTGTAAATGGGTAACAGATGGGTGTAGAGGGGTGTACATGGGTGACAGAGGGGTGTAGAGGAGTGTACATGAGTGACAGAGGGGTGTAGAGGAGTGTACATGGGTGACAGAGGGGTGTAGAGGAGTGTACATGGGTGACAGAGGGGTGTAGAGGAGTGTACATGGGTAACAGAGGAGTGTACAGAGGCCTACATTACCATTACTTGATTAACTGTTGTATATTATATAAAACATTTAGATAAAATATTTTACAAAAATATACATTATATTTTAAGTTCCTTTTTCCACTCCTTTTTCCATAATTCCTGAGTTAAGTAGTTCTGGCCCTAGAGTGTTATATATAATAGCGTCTGTAGCATGTATCAGGAACATGTTATCATACCTGTGTCTTTTTTACAGAGGACTGATGCCCTGTGAAAAGGTGAACGTGACATATTCCCCCGTCAGCTGCAAGAAAGGAACCACGAAACAGGTAATTAATATTTATATTAATTACTGATAACAATCAGGCTAGATGTAAAATCTAGACCTGCAGACATGTCATAGTCTTTCCCGTATATATGAAGAAATATGTGTTTTTAATAAGTATGTCGTCTATGGACAGCTTTATTCATAACACAACCATATCTCAGGTACAGAGATTAGGAACATTCCAAAGTTGATGAGTAAAAAGGTAGCAGAAAGTGGAACATTGGTAACAGCAGTGTCGAGGAGTGTACATGGGTGGCAGAGTGGTTTAGAGGAGTGTACATGGGTGATAGATGGGTGTACATGGGTGACAGGGGGCGTAGGGGGTGACAGAGGGGTGTACATGGGTGACAGAGGTGTTGGGTGTGTAGAGTAGTGTACATGGGTAATAGGGGAGCATAGAGGAGTGTACATGGTAACAGAGGAGTGTAGAGGAGTGTACATGGGTGTCAGAGGGGTGTAGAGGAGTGTACTTGGGTGACAGAGGAGCGTAGAGGAGTGTACATGGGTAACAGAGGAGTGTACATGGGTGACAGGGGGACGTAGGGGGTGAAAGAGGGGAGTACGGGGTGATAGAGGGGTGTACATAGGTGACAGAGGAGTGTTGGGGGTGTAGAGGTGTGTACATGGGTGGCAGAGTGGTTCAGAGGAGTGTATATGAGTGACAGATGGGTGTAAATGGGTGAAAGGGGGCGTAGGGGGTGACAGAGTGGTGTACATTGGTGACAGAGAGGTGTTGGGGGTGTAGAGGAGTGTACGTGGGTGACAGAGGAGCGCAGAGTAGTATACATGGATAACAGAAGGGTGTAGGGGTGTACATTGGTGATAGAGGGGTGTAGAGGAGTGTACATGGGTGACAAAGGAGCTTAGAGGAGTGTAAATGGATAACAGATGGGTGTAGAGGGGTGTACATGGGTGACAGAGCGGTGTAGAGGAGTGTACATGGTTGACAGAGGGGTGTAGAGGAGTGTACATGGGTGACAGAGGATCGTAGAGTAGTGTACATGGGTGATGGGGACGTAGGGGGTGAAAGAGGGGTGTACGGGGTGATAGAAGCGTGTACATAGGTGACAGAGGGGTGTTGGGGGTGTAGAGATGTGTACATGGGTGGCAGAGTGGTTTAGAGGAGTGTACATGGGTGATAGATGGGTGTACATGGGTGACAGGGGGCGTAGGGGGTGACAGCGGGGTGTACATGGGTGACAGAGGTGTTGGGTGTGTAGAGTAGTGTACATGGGTAATAGGGGAGCATAGAGGAGTGTACATGGTAACAGAGGAGTGTAGAGGAGTGTACATGGGTGTCAGAGGGGTGTAGAGGAGTGTACATGGGTGACAGAGGAGCATAGAGGAGTGTACATGGATAACAGAGGAGTGTACATGGGTGACAGGGGGACGTAGGGGGTGAAAGAGGGGAGTACGGGGTGATAGAGGGGTGTACATAGGTGACAGAGGGGTGTTGGGGGTGTAGAGGTGTGTACATGGGTGGCAGAGTGGTTCAGAGGAGTGTATATGAGTGATAGATGTGTGAAAATTGGTGAAAGGGGGCCTTGGGGGTGACAGAGTGGTGTACATTGGTGACAGAGAGGTTTTGGGGGTGTAGAGGAGTGTACGTGGGTGACAGAGGAGCGCAGAGTAGTATTCATGGATAACAGAAGGGTGTAGGGGTGTACATTGGTGATAGAGGGGTGTAGAGGAGTGTACATGGGTGACAAAGGAGCTTAGAGGAGTGTAAATGGATAACAGATGGGTGTAGAGGGGTGTACATGGGTGACAGAGCGTTGTAGAGGAGTGTACATGGGTGACAGAGGGGTGTAGAGGAGTGTACATGGGTGACAGAGGGGTGTAGGGGAGTGTACATGGGTGACAGAGGATCGTAGAGTAGTGTACATGGGTGACAGGGGGACGTAGGGGGTGAAAGAGGGGTGTACGGGGTGATAGAAGGGTGTACATAGGTGACAGAGGGGTGTTGGGGGTGTAGAGATGTGTACATGGGTGGCAGAGTGGTTTAGAGGAGTGTATATGAGTGATAGATGGGTGTAAATGGTTCAAAGGGGGCGTAGGCGGTGACAGAGTGGTGTACATTGGTGACAGAGAGGTGTTGGGGGTGTAGAGGAGTGTACGTGGGTGACAGAGGAGCGCAGAGTAGTATACATGGATAACAGAAGGGTGTAGGGGTGTACATTGGTGATAGAGGGGTGTAGAGGAGTGTATATGGGTGACGGAGGAGCTTAGAGGAGTGTAAATGGGTAACAGATGGGTGTAGAGGGGTGTACATTGGTGACAAAGGGGTGTAGAGGAGTGTACATGGGTGACAGAGGGGTGTAGAGGAGTGTACATGGGTGACAGAGGGGTGTAGAGGAGTGTACATGGGTGACAGAGGATCATAGAGTAGTGTACATGGGTGACAGGGGGACGTAGGGGGTGAAAGAGGGGTGTACGGGGTGATAGAAGGGTGTACACAGGTGACAGAGGGGTGTTGGGATTGTAGAGATGTGTACATGGGTGGCAGAGTGGTTTAGAGAAGTGTATATGAGTGATAGATGGGTGTAAATGGGTGAAAGGGGGCGTAGGGGGTGACAGAGTGGTATACATTGGTGACAAAGAGGTGTTGGGGGTGTAGAGGAGTGTACGTGGGTGACAGAGGAGCGCAGAGTAGTATACATGGTTAACAGAAGGGTGTAGGGGTGTACATTGGTGATAGAAGGGTGTAGAGGAGTGTAGAGGAGTGTACATGGGTGACGGAGGAGCTTAGAGGAGTGTAAATGGGTAACAGATGGGTGTAGAGGGGTGTACATGGGTGACAAAGGGGTGTAGAGGAGTGTGCATGGGTGACAGAGGGGTGTAGAGGAGTGTACATGGGTGACAGAGGATCGTAGAGTAGTGTACATGGGTGACAGGGGGACGTAGGGGGGAAAGAGATGTGTACGGGGTGAAAGAAGGGTGTACGTAGGTGACAGAGGGGTGTTGGGGTGTAGAGATGTGTACATGGGTGGGAGAGTGGTTTAGAGGAGTGTATATGAGTGATAGATGTGTGTAAATGGGTGAAAGGGGGCGTAGGGGGTGACAGAGTGGTGTACATTGGTGACAGAGAGGTGTTGGGGGTGTAGAGGAGTGTATGTGGGTGGCAGAGGAGCGCAGAGTAGTATACATGGATAACAGAAGGGTGTAGGGGTGTACATTGGTGATAGAAGGGTGTAGAGGAGTGTACATGGGTGACGGAGGAGCTTAGAGGAGTGTACATGGGTAACAGATGGGTGTAGAGGGGTGTACATGGGTGACAGAGCGGTGTAGAGGAGTGTACATGGGTGACAGAGGGGTGTAGAGGGGTGTAGAGGAGTGTACATGGGTGACAGAGGGGTGTAGAGGAGTGTACATGGGTGACAGAGGAGTGAAGAGGAGTGTACAGAGGCCTACATTACCATTACTTGATTAACTGTTGTATATTATATAAAACATTTAGATAAAATATATTACAAAAATATACATTATATTTTAAGTTCCTTTTTCCACTCCTTTTTCTATAATTCCTGAGATAAGTAGTTCTGGCCCTAGAGTGTTATATATATTAGCGTCTGTAGCATGTATCAGGAACATGTTATCATACCTGTGTCTTTTTTACAGAGGACTAATGCCCGGTGAAAAGGTGAACGTGTCATATACCCCTGTCAGCTGCAAGAAAGGAACCACGAAACAGGTAATTAATATTTATATTAATTACTGATAACAATCAGGCTAGATGTAAAATCTAGACCTGCAGACATGTCATAGTCTTTCCCGTATAAATGAAAATATATGTGTTTTTAATAAGTATATCGTCTATGGACAGCTTTATATATAACACAACCATATCTCAGGTACAGAGATTAGGAACATTCCAAAGTTGACGAGTAAAAAGGTAGCAGAAAGGTGAACATGGGTAACAGGAGTGTCGAGGAGTGTACATGGGTGATAGATGGGTGTACATGGGTGACAGTGGGCGTGGGGAGTAACAGAGGTGGGAACATGGGTGACAGAGAGATGTTGGGTGTGTAGAGGAGTGTACATGGGTGACAGAGGAGCGCAGAGTAGTATACATGGATAAAAGAAGGGTGTAGGGGTGTACATTGGTGATAGAGGGGTGTAGAGGAGTGTACATGGGTGACGGAGGAGCTTAGAGGAGTGTAAATGGGTAACAGATGGGTGTAGAGGGGTGTACATGGGTGACAGAACGGTGTAGAGGAGTGTACATGGGTGACAGAGGGGTGTAGAGGAGTGTACATGAGTGACATAGGGGTGTAGAGGAGTGTACATGGGTGACAGAGGATCGTAGAGTAGTGTACATGGGTGACAGGGGGACGTAGGGGGTGAAAGAGGGGTGCACGGGGTGATAGAAGGGTGTACATAGGTGACAGAGGGGTATTGGGGGTGTAGAGATGTGTACATGGGTGGCAGAGTGGTTTAGAGGAGTGTATATGAGTGATAGATGGGTTTAAATGGGTGAAAGGGGGCGTAGGGGGTGACAGAGTGGTGTACATTGGTGACAGAGAGGTGTTGGGGGTGTAGAGGAGTGTACGTGGGTGACAGAGGAGCGCAGAGTAGTTTACATGGATAACAGAAGGGTGTAGGGGTTTACATTGGTGATAGAGGGGTGAAGAGGAGTGTACATGGGTGATGGAGGAGTGTAGAGGAGTGTAAATGCATAAGAGATGGGTGTAGAGCGGTGTACATGGGTGACAGAGGGGTGTAGAGGAGTGTAGATGGGTGATAGAGGGGTGTAGAGGAGTGTACATGGGTGACAGAGGGGTGTAGAGGAGTGTACATGGGTGACAGAGGGGTGTAGAGGAGTGTACATGGGTGACAGAGGGGTGTTGAGGAGTGTACATGGGTGACAGAGGGGTGTAGAGGAGTGTACATGGGTAACAGAGGAGTGAAGAGGAGTGTACAGAGGCCTACATTACCATTACTTGATTAACTGTTGTATATTATATAAAACATTTAGATAAAATATATTACAAAAATATACATTATATTTTAAGTTCCTTTTTCCACTCCTTTTTCTATAATTCCTGAGATAAGTAGTTCTGGCCTTAGAGTGTTATATATATTAGCGTCTGTAGCATGTATCAGGAACATGTTATCATACCTGTGTCTTTTTTACAGAGGACTAATGCCCGGTGAAAAGGTGAATGTGTCATATACCCCTGTCAGCTGCAAGAAAGGAACCACGAAACAGGTAATTAATATTTATATTAATTACTGATAACAATCAGGCTAGATATAAAATCTAGACCTGCAGACATGTCATAGTCTTTCCCGTATACATGAAGATTTATGTGTTTTTAATAAGTATATCGTCTATGGACAGCTTTATATATAACACAACCATATCTCAGGTACAGAGATTAGGAACATTCCAAAGTTGACGAGTAAAAAGGTAGCAGAAAGGTGAACATGGGTAACAGGAGTGTCGAGGAGTGTACATGGGTGATAGATGGGTGTACATGGGTGACAGTGGGCGTAGGGAGTAACAGAGGGAGGAACATGGGTGACAGAGAGGTGTTGGGTGTGTAGAGGAGTGTACATGGGTGATAGAGGAGCGTAGAGGAGTGTACATGGTAACAGAGGAGTGGTGTCAGAGGGGTGTAGAGGAGTGTACATGGGTGACAGAGGATCGTAGAGTAGTGTACATGGGTGACAGGGGGACGTAGGGGGTGAAAGAGGGGTGTACCGGGTGATAGAGGGGTGTACATAGGTGACAGAGGGGTGTTGGGGGTGTAGAGGTGTGTACATGGGTGGCAGAGTGGTTCAGAGGAGTGTATATGAGTGATAGATGGGTTTAAATGGGTGAAAGGGGGCGTAGGGGGTGACAGAGTGGTGTACATTGGTGACAGAGAGGTGTTGGGGGTGTAGAGGAGTGTACGTGGGTGACAAGAGCGCAGAGTAGTATACATGGATAACAGAAGGGTGTAGGGGTGTACATTGGTGATAGAGGGGTGTAGAGGAGTGTACATGGGTGACGGAGGAGCTTAGAGGAGTGTAAATGGGTAACAGATGGGTGTAGAGGGGTGTACATGGGTGACAGAGCGGTGTAGAGGAGTGTACATGGGTGACAGGGGTGTAGAGGAGTGTACATGGGTGACAGAGGGGTGTAGAGGAGTGTACATGGGTGACAGAGGATCGTAGAGTAGTGTACATGGGTGAAAAGGGGACATAGGGGGTGAAAGAGGGGTGTACGGGGTGATAGAGGGGTGTACATAGGTGACAGAGGGGTGTTGGGGGTGTAGAGGTGTGTACATGGGTGGCAGAGTGGTTCAGAGGAGTGTATATGAGTGATAGATGGGTGTAAATGGGTGAAAGGGGGCGTAAGGGGTGACAGAGTGGTGTACATTGGTGACAGAAAGGTGTTGGGGGTGTAGAGGAGTGTACGTGGGTGACAGAGGAGCACAGAGTAGTTTACATGGATAACAGAAGGGTGTAGGGGTGTACATTGGTGATAGAGGGGTGTAGAGGAGTGTACATGGGTGACGCAGGAGTGTAGAGGAGTGTAAATGGGTAATAGATGGGTGTAGAGGGGTGTACATGGGTGACAGAGGGGTGTAGAGGAGTGTAGATGGGTGACAGAGGGGTGTAGAGGAGTGTACATGGGTGACAGAGGGGTGTAGAGGAGTGTACATGGGTGACAGAGGGGTGTAGAGGAGTGTACATGGGTGACAGAGGGGTGTAGAGGAGTGTACATGGGTAACAGAGGAGTGTAGAGGAGTGTACAGAGGCCTACATTACCATTACTTGATTAACTGTTGTATATTATATAAAACATTTAGATAAAATATTTTACAAAAATATACATTATATTTTAAGTTCCTTTTTCCACTCCTTTTTCCATAATTCCTGAGTTAAGTAGTTCTGGCCCTAGAGTGTTATATATATTAGCGTCTGTAGCATGTATCAGGAACATGTTATCATACCTGTGTCTTTTTTTCAGATGACTGATGCCCGACATATACCCCCGTCAGCTGCAAGAAAGGAACCACGAAACAGGTAATTAATATTTATATTAATTACTGATAACAATCAGGCTAGATGTAAAATCTAGACCTGCAGACATGTCATAGTCTTTCCCGTATATATGAAGATATATGTGTTTTTAATAAGTATATCGTCTATGGACAGCTTTATATATAACACAACCATATCTCAGGTACAGAGATTAGGAACATTCCAAAGTTGACGAGTAAAAAGGTAGCAGAAAGTGGAACATTGGTAACAGCAGTGTCGAGGAGTGTACATGAGTGGCAGAGTGGCTTAGAGGAGTGTACATGGGTGATAGATGGGTGTACATGGGTGACAGGGGGCGTAGGGGGTGACAGAGGGGTGTACATGGGAGACAGAGGTGTTGGATGTGTAGAGGAGTGTACATGGGTAATAGGGGAGCATAGAGGAGTGTACATGGTAACAGAGGAGTGTACATGGGTGTCAGAGGGGTGTAGAGGAGTGTACATGGGTGACAGAGGAGCGTAGAGGAGTGTACATGGGTAACAGAGGAGTGTACATGGGTGACAGGGGGACCTAGGGGGTGAAAGAGGGGAGTACGGGGTGATTGAGGGGTGTACATAGGTGACAGAGGGGTGTTGGGGGTTTAGAGGTGTGTACATGGGTGGCAGAGTGGTTCAGAGGAGTGTATATGAGTGATAGATGGGTGTAAATGGGTGAAAGGGGGCTTAGGGGGTGACAGAGTGGTGTACATTGGTGACAGAGAGGTGTTGGGGGTGTAGAGGAGTGTACGTGGGTGACAGAGGAGCGCAGAGTAGTATCCATGGATAACAGAAGGGTGTAGGGGTGTACATTGGTGATAGAGGGGTGTAGAGGAGTGTACATGGGTGACGGAGGAGCTTAGAGGAGTGTAAATGGGTAACAGATGGGTGTAGAGGGGTGTACATGGGTGACAGAGCGGTGTAGAGGAGTGTACATGGGTGACAGAGGGGTGTAGAGGAGTGTACATGGGTGACAGAGGGGTGTAGAGGAGTGTACATGGGTAACAGAGGAGTGTAGAGGAGTGTACAGAGGCCTACATTACCATTACTTGATTAACTGTTGTATATTATATAAAACATTTAGATAAAATATTTTACAAAAATATACATTATATTTTAAGTTCCTTTTTCCACTCCTTTTTCCATAATTCCTGAGTTAAGTAGTTCTGGCCCTAGAGTGTTATATATATTAGCGTCTGTAGCATGTATCAGGAACATGTTATCATACCTGTGTCTTTTTTTCAGATGACTGATGCCCGACATATACCCCCGTCAGCTGCAAGAAAGGAACCACGAAACAGGTAATTAATATTTATATTAATTACTGATAACAATCAGGCTAGATGTAAAATCTAGACCTGCAGACATGTCATAGTCTTTCCCGTATATATGAAGATATATGTGTTTTTAATAAGTATATCGTCTATGGACAGCTTTATATATAACACAACCATATCTCAGGTACAGAGATTAGGAACATTCCAAAGTTGACGAGTAAAAAGGTAGCAGAAAGTGGAACATTGGTAACAGCAGTGTCGAGGAGTGTACATGAGTGGCAGAGTGGCTTAGAGGAGTGTACATGGGTGATAGATGGGTGTACATGGGTGACAGGGGGCGTAGGGGGTGACCGAGGGGTGTACATGGGTGACAGAGGTGTTGGATGTGTAGAGGAGTGTACATGGGTAATAGGGGAGCATAGAGGAGTGTACATGGTAACAGAGGAGTGTAGAGGAGTGTACATGGGTGTCAGAGGGGTGTAGAGGAGTGTACATGGGTGACAGAGGAGCGTAGAGGAGTGTACATGGGTAACAGAGGAGTGTACATGGGTGACAGGGGGACCTAGGGGGTGAAAGAGGGGAGTACGGGGTGATAGAGGGGTGTACATAGGTGACAGAGGGGTGTTGGGGGTTTAGAGGTGTGTACATGGGTGGCAGAGTGGTTCAGAGGAGTGTATATGAGTGATAGATGGGTGTAAATGGGTGAAAGGGGGCTTAGGGGGTGACAGAGTGGTGTACATTGGTGACAGAGAGGTGTTGGGGGTGTAGAGGAGTGTACGTGGGTGACAGAGGAGCGCAGAGTAGTATCCATGGATAACAGAAGGGTGTAGGGATGTACATTGGTGATAGAGGGGTGTAGAGGAGTGTACATGGGTGACGGAGGAGCTTAGAGGAGTGTAAATGGGTAACAGATGGGTGTAGAGGGGTGTACATGGGTGACAGAGCGGTGTAGAGGAGTGTACATGGGTGACAGAGGGGTGTAGAGGAGTGTACATGGGTGACAGAGGGGTGTAGAGGAGTGTACATGGGTGACAGAGGATCGTAGAGTAGTGTACATGGGTGACAGGGGGACGTAGGGGGTGAAAGAGGAGTGTACGGGGTGATAGAAGGGTGTACATAGGTGACAGAGGGGTGTTGGGGGTGTAGAGATGTGTACATGGGTGGCAGAGTGGTTTAGAGGAGTGTATATGAGTGAGATGGGTTTAAATGGGTGAAAGGGGGCGTAGGCGGTGACAGAGTGGTGTACATTGGTGACAGAGAGGTGTTGGGGGTGTAGAGGAGTGTACGTGGGTGACAGAGGAGCGCAGAGTAGTATACATGGATAACAGAAGGGTGTAGGGGTGTACATTGGTGATAGAGGGGTGTAGAGGAGTGTACATGGGTGACGGAGGAGCTAAGAGGAGTGTAAATGGGTAACAGATGGGTGTAGAGGGGTGTACAAGGGTGGCAGAGCGGTGTAGAGGAGTGTACATGGGTGACAGAGGGGTGTAGAGGAGTCTACATGGGTGACAAAGGGGTGTAGAGGAGTGTACATGGGTGACAGAGGATCATAGAGTAGTGTACATGGGTGACAGGGGGACGTAGGGGGGGAAAGAGGGGTGTACGGGGTGATAGAAGGGTGTACACAGGTGACAGAGGGGTGTTGGGGGTGTAGAGATGTGTACTTGGGTGGCAGAGTGGTTTAGAGAAGTGTATATGAGTGTTAGATGGGTGTAAATGGGTGAAAGGGGGCGTAGGGGGCGACAGAGTGGTGTACATTGTTGACAAAGAGGTGTTGGGGGTGTAGAGGAGTGTACGTGGGTGACAGAGGAACGCAGAGTAGTATACATGGATAACAGAAGGGTGTAGGGGTGTACATTGGTGATAGAAGGGTGTAGAGGAGTGTACATGGGTGACGGAGGAGCTTAGAGGAGTGTAAATGGGTAACAGATGGGTGTTCAGGGGTGTACATGGGTTACAAAGGGGTGTAGAGGAGTGTACATGGGTGACAGAGGGGTGTAGAGGAGTGTACATGGGTGACAGAGGATCGTAGAGTAGTGTACATGGGTGACAGGGGGACGTAGGGGTGAAATAGGGGTGTACGAGGTGATAGAAGGGTGTACATAGGTGACAGAGGGGTGTTGGGGGTGTAGAGATGTGTACATGAGTGGCAGAGTGGTTCAGAGTAGTGTATATGAGTGATAGATGGGTAAAATGGGTGAAAGGGGGCGTAGGGGGTTACAGAGTGGTGTACATTGGTGACAGAGAGGTGTTGGGGGTGTAGAGGAGTGTACGTGGGTGGCAGTGGAGCGCAGAGTAGTATACATGGATAACAGAAGGGTGTAGGGGTGTACATTGGTGATAGAGGGGTGTAGAGGAGTGTATATGGGTGACGGAGGAGTGTAGAGGAGTGTAAATGGGTAAGAGATGGGTGTAGAGGGGTGTACATGGGTGACAGAGGGGTGTAGAGGAGTGTAGATTGGTGACAGAGGGGTGTAGAGGAGTGTACATGGGTGACAGAGGGGTTTAGAGAAGTGTACATGGGTGACAGAGGGGTGTAGAGGAGTGTACATGGGTAACAGAGGAGTGAAGAGGAGTGTACAGAGGCCTACATTTCCATTACTTGATTAACTGTTGTATATTATATAAAACATTTAGATAAAATATATTACAAAAATATACATTATATTTTAAGTTCCTTTTTCCACTCCTTTTTCTATAATTCCTGAGATAAGTAGTTCTGGCCTTAGAGTGTTATATATATTAGCGTCTGTAGCATGTATCAGGAACATGTTATCATACCTGTGTCTTTTTTACAGAGGACTAATGCCCGGTGAAAAGGTGAATGTGTCATATACCCCTGTCAGCTGCAAGAAAGGAACCACGAAACAGGTAATTAATATTTATATTAATTACTGATAACAATCAGGCTAGATGTAAAATCTAGACCTGCAGACATGTCATAGTCTTTCCCGTATACATGAAGATATATGTGTTTTTAATAAGTATATCGTCTATGGACAGCTTTATATATAACACAACCATATCTCAGGTACAGAGATTAGGAACATTCCAAAGTTGACGAGTAAAAAGGTAGCAGAAAGGTGAACATGGGTAACAGGAGTGTCGAGGAGTGTACATGGGTGATAGATGGGTGTACATGGGTGACAGTGGGCGTAGGGAGTAACAGAGGGAGGAACATGGGTGACAGAGAGGTGTTGGGTGTGTAGAGGAGTGTACATGGGTGATAGAGTAGCGTAGAGGAGTGTACATGGTAACAGAGGAGTGGTGTCAGAGGGGTGTAGAGGAGTGTACATGGGTGACAGAGGATCGTAGAGTAGTGTACATGGGTGACAGGGGGACGTAGGGGGTGAAAGAGGGGTGTACCGGGTGATAGAGGGGTGTACATAGGTGACAGAGGGGTGTTGGGGGTGTAGAGGTGTGTACATGGGTGGCAAAGTGGTTCAGAGGAGTGTATATGAGTGATAGATGGGTTTAAATGGGTGAAAGGGGGCGTAGGGGGTGACAGAGTGGTGTACATTGGTGACAGAGAGGTGTTGGGGGTGTAGAGGAGTGTACGTGGGTGACAGGAGCGCAGAGTAGTATACATGGATAACAGAAGGGTGTAGGGGTGTACATTGGTGATAGAGGGGTGTAGAGGAGTGTACATGGGTGACGGAGGAGCTTAGAGGAGTGTAAATGGGTAACAGATGGGTGTAGAGGGGTGTACATGGGTGACAGAGCGGTGTAGAGGAGTGTACATGGGTGACAGGGGTGTAGAGGAGTGTACATGGGTGACAGAGGGGTGTAGAGGAGTGTACATGGGTGACAGAGGATCGTAGAGTAGTGTACATGGGTGACAGGGGGACGTAGGGGGTGAAAGAGGGGTGTACGGGGTGATAGAAGGGTGTATATAGGTGACAGAGGGGTGTTGGGGGTGTAGAGGAGTGTACATGGGTGATAGAGGAGCGTAGAGGAGTGTACATGGTAACAGAGGAGTGGTGTCAGAGGGGTGTAGAGGAGTGTACATGGGTGACAGAGGATCGTAGAGTAGTGTACATGGGTGAAAAGGGGACATAGGGGGTGAAAGAGGGGTGTACGGGGTGATAGAGGGGTGTACATAGGTGACAGAGGGGTGTTGGGGGTGTAGAGGTGTGTACATGCGTGGCAGAGTGATTCAGAGGAGTGTATATGAGTGATAGATGGGTGTAAATGGGTGAAAGGGGGCGTAAGGGGTGACAGAGTGGTGTACATTGGTGACAGAAAGGTGTTGGGGGTGTAGAGGAGTGTACGTGGGTGACAGAGGAGCACAGAGTAGTTTACATGGATAACAGAAGGGTGTAGGGGTGTACATTGGTGATAGAGGGGTGTAGAGGAGTGTACATGGGTGACGCAGGAGTGTAGAGGAGTGTAAATGGGTGACAGAGGATCGTAGAGTAGTGTACATGGGTGACAGGGGGACGTAGGGAGTGAAAGAGGGGTGTACCGGGTGATAGAGGGGTGTACATAGGTGACAGAGGGGTGTTGGGGGTGTAGAGGTGTGTACATGGGTGGCAAAGTGGTTCAGAGGAGTGTATATGAGTGATAGATGGGTTTAAATGGGTGAAAGGGGGCGTAGGGGGTGACAGAGTGGTGTACATTGGTGACAGAGAGGTGTTGGGGGTGTAGAGGAGTGTACGTGGGTGACAGGAGCGCAGAGTAGTATACATGGATAACAGAAGGGTGTAGGGGTGTACATTGGTGATAGAGGGGTGTAGAGGAGTGTACATGGGTGACGGAGGAGCTCAGAGGAGTGTAAATGGGTAACAGATGGGTGTAGAGGGGTGTACATGGGTGACAGAGCGGTGTAGAGGAGTGTACATGGGTGACAGGGGTGTAGAGGAGTGTACATGGGTGACAGAGGGGTGTAGAGGAGTGTACATGGGTGACAGAGGATCGTAGAGTAGTGTACATGGGTGAAAAGGGGACGTAGGGGGTGAAAGAGGGGTGTACGGGGTGATAGAGGGGTGTACATAGGTGACAGAGGGGTGTTGGGGGTGTAGAGGTGTGTACATGCGTGGCAGAGTGGTTCAGAGGAGTGTATATGAGTGATAGATGGGTGTAAATGGGTGAAAGGGGGCGTAAGGGGTGACAGAGTGGTGTACATTGGTGACAGAAAGGTGTTGGGGGTGTAGAGGAGTGTACGTGGGTGACAGAGGAGCACAGAGTAGTTTACATGGATAACAGAAGGGTGTAGGGGTGTACATTGGTGATAGAGGGGTGTAGAGGAGTGTACATGGGTGACGCAGGAGTGTAGAGGAGTGTAAATGGGTAATAGATGGGTGTAGAGGGGTGTACATGGGTGACAGAGGGGTGTAGAGGAGTGTAGATGGGTGACAGAGGGGTGTAGAGGAGTGTACATGGGTGACAGAGGGGTGTAGAGGAGTGTACATGGGTGACAGAGGGGTGTAGAGGAGTGTACATGGGTGACAGAGGGGTGTAGAGGAGTGTACATGGGTAACAGAGGAGTGTAGAGGAGTGTACAGAGGCCTACATTACCATTACTTGATTAACTGTTGTATATTATATAAAACATTTAGATAAAATATTTTACAAAAATATACATTATATTTTAAGTTCCTTTTTCCACTCCTTTTTCCATAATTCCTGAGTTAAGTAGTTCTGGCCCTAGAGTGTTATATATATTAGCGTCTGTAGCATGTATCAGGAACATGTTATCATACCTGTGTCTTTTTTTCAGATGACTGATGCCCGACATATACCCCCGTCAGCTGCAAGAAAGGAACCACGAAACAGGTAATTAATATTTATATTAATTACTGATAACAATCAGGCTAGATGTAAAATCTAGACCTGCAGACATGTCATAGTCTTTCCCGTATATATGAAGATATATGTGTTTTTAATAAGTATATCGTCTATGGACAGCTTTATATATAACACAACCATATCTCAGGTACAGAGATTAGGAACATTCCAAAGTTGACGAGTAAAAAGGTAGCAGAAAGTGGAACATTGGTAACAGCAGTGTCGAGGAGTGTACATGAGTGGCAGAGTGGCTTAGAGGAGTGTACATGGGTGATAGATGGGTGTACATGGGTGACAGGGGGCGTAGGGGGTGACAGAGGGGTGTACATGGGAGACAGAGGTGTTGGATGTGTAGAGGAGTGTACATGGGTAATAGGGGAGCATAGAGGAGTGTACATGGTAACAGAGGAGTGTAGAGGAGTGTACATGGGTGTCAGAGGGGTGTAGAGGAGTGTACATGGGTGACAGAGGAGCGTAGAGGAGTGTACATGGGTAACAGAGGAGTGTACATGGGTGACAGGGGGACCTAGGGGGTGAAAGAGGGGAGTACGGGGTGATAGAGGGGTGTACATAGGTGACAGAGGGGTGTTGGGGGTTAAGAGGTGTGTACATGGGTGGCAGAGTGGTTCAGAGGAGTGTATATGAGTGATAGATGGGTGTAAATGGGTGAAAGGGGGCTTAGGGGGTGACAGAGTGGTGTACATTGGTGACAGAGAGGTGTTGGGGGTGTAGAGGAGTGTACGTGGGTGACAGAGGAGCGCAGAGTAGTATCCATGGATAACAGAAGGGTGTAGGGGTGTACATTGGTGATAGAGGGGTGTAGAGGAGTGTACATGGGTGACGGAGGAGCTTAGAGGAGTGTAAATGGGTAACAGATGGGTGTAGAGGGGTGTACATGGGTGACAGAGCGGTGTAGAGGAGTGTACATGGGTGACAGAGGGGTGTAGAGGAGTGTACATGGGTGACAGAGGGGTGTAGAGGAGTGTACATGGGTAACAGAGGAGTGTAGAGGAGTGTACAGAGGCCTACATTACCATTACTTGATTAACTGTTGTATATTATATAAAACATTTAGATAAAATATTTTACAAAAATATACATTATATTTTAAGTTCCTTTTTCCACTCCTTTTTCCATAATTCCTGAGTTAAGTAGTTCTGGCCCTAGAGTGTTATATATATTAGCGTCTGTAGCATGTATCAGGAACATGTTATCATACCTGTGTCTTTTTTTCAGATGACTGATGCCCGACATATACCCCCGTCAGCTGCAAGAAAGGAACCACGAAACAGGTAATTAATATTTATATTAATTACTGATAACAATCAGGCTAGATGTAAAATCTAGACCTGCAGACATGTCATAGTCTTTCCCGTATATATGAAGATATATGTGTTTTTAATAAGTATATCGTCTATGGACAGCTTTATATATAACACAACCATATCTCAGGTGCAGAGATTAGGAACATTCCAAAGTTGACGAGTAAAAAGGTAGCAGAAAGTGGAACATTGGTAACAGCAGTGTCGAGGAGTGTACATGAGTGGCAGAGTGGCTTAGAGGAGTGTACATGGGTGATAGATGGGTGTACATGGGTGACAGGGGGCGTAGGGGGTGACAGAGGGGTGTACATGGGTGATAGAGGTGTTGGATGTGTAGAGGAGTGTACATGGGTAATAGGGGAGCATAGAGGAGTGTACATGGTAACAGAGGAGTGTAGAGGAGTGTACATGGGTGTCAGAGGGGTGTAGAGGAGTGTACATGGGTGACAGAGGAGCGTAGAGGAGTGTACATGGGTAACAGAGGAGTGTACATGGGTGACAGGGGGACCTAGGGGGTGAAAGAGGGGAGTACGGGGTGATAGAGGGGTGTACATAGGTGACAGAGGGGTGTTGGGGGTTTAGAGGTGTGTACATGGGTGGCAGAGTGGTTCAGAGGAGTGTATATGAGTGATAGATGGGTGTAAATGGGTGAAAGGGGGCTTAGGGGGTGACAGAGTGGTGTACATTGGTGACAGAGAGGTGTTGGGGGTGTAGAGGAGTGTACGTGGGTGACAGAGGAGCGCAGAGTAGTATCCATGGATAACAGAAGGGTGTAGGGATGTACATTGGTGATAGAGGGGTGTAGAGAAGTGTACATGGGTGACGGAGGAGCTTAGAGGAGTGTAAATGGGTAACAGATGGGTGTAGAGGGGTGTACATGGGTGACAGAGCGGTGTAGAGGAGTGTACATGGGTGACAAAGGGCTGTAGAGGAGTGTACATGGGTGACAGAGGGGTGTAGAGGAGTGTACATGGGTGACAGAGGATCGTAGAGTAGTGTACATGGGTGACAGGGGGACGTAGGGGGTGAAAGAGGAGTGTACGGGGTGATAGAAGGGTGTACATAGGTGACAGAGGGGTGTTGGGGGTGTAGAGATGTGTACATGGGTGGCAGAGTGGTTTAGAGGAGTGTATATGAGTGAGATGGGTGTAAATGGGTGAAAGGGGGCGTAGGCGGTGACAGAGTGGTGTACATTGGTGACAGAGAGGTGTTGGGGGTGTAGAGGAGTGTACATGGGTGACAGAGGAGCGCAGAGTAGTATACATGGATAACAGAAGGGTGTAGGGGTGTACATTGGTGATAGAAGGGTGTAGAGGAGTGTACATGGGTGACGGAGGAGCTTAGAGGAGTGTAAATGGGTAACAGATGGGTGAAGAGGAGTGTACATGAGTGACAGAGGGGTGTAGAGGAGTGTACATGGGTGACAGAGGGGTGTAGAGGAGTGTACATGGGTGACAAAGGGGTGTAGAGGAGTGTACATGGGTGACAGAGGATCATAGAGTAGTGTACATGGGTGACAGGGGGACGTAGGGGGTGAAAGAGGGGTGTACGGGGTGTAGAGGAGTCTACGTGGGTGACAGAGGAGCGCAGAGTAGTATACATGGATAACAGAAGGGTGTAGGTGTGTACATTGGTGATAGAAGGGTGTAGAGGAGTGTACATGGGTGACGGAGGAGCTTAGAGGAGTGTAAATGGGTAACACATGGGTGTAGAGGGGTGTACATGGGTGACAAAGGGGTGTAGAGGAGTGTACATGGGTGACAGAGGGGTGTAGAGTAGTGTACATGGGTGACAGAGGATCGTAGAGTAGTGTACATGGGTGACAGGGGGTCGTAGGGGTGAAATAGGGGTGTACGGGGTGATAGAAGGGTGTACGTAGGTGACAGAGGGGTGTTGGGGGTGTAGAGATGTGTACATGGGTGGCAGAGTGGTTTAGATGAGTGTATATGAGTGTTAGATGGGTGTAAATGGGTGAAAGGGGGCGTAGGGGGTGACAGAGTGGTGTACATTGGTGACAGAGAGGTGTTGGGGGTGTAGAGGAGTGTACGTGGGTGGCAGAGGAGCGCAGAGTAGTATAAATGGATAACAGAAGGGTGTAGGGGTGTACATTGGTGATAGAAGGGTGTAGAGGAGTGTACATGGGTGACGGAGGAGCTTAGAGGAGTGTAAATGGGTAACAGATGGGTGTAGAGGGGTGTACATGGGTGACAGAGCGGTGTAGATGAGTGTACATGGGTGACAGAGGGGTGTAGAGGAGTGTACATGGGTGACAGAGGGGTGTAGAGTAGTGTACATCGGTGACAGAGGGGTGTAGAGGAGTGTACATGGGTAACAGAGGAGTGAAGAGGAGTGTACAGAGGCCTACATTACCATTACTTGATTAACTGTTGTATATTATATAAAACATTTAGATAAAATAAATTACAAAAATATACATTATATTTTAAGTTCCTTTTTCCACTCCTTTTTCTATAATTCCTGAGATAAGTAGTTCTGGCCCTAGAGTGTTATATATATTAGCGTCTGTAGCATGTATCAGGAACATGTTATCATACCTGTGTCTTTTTTACAGAGGACTAATGCCCGGTGAAAAGGTGAACGTGTCATATACCCCCGTCAGCTGCAAGAAAGGAACCACGAAACAGGTAATTAATATTTATATTAATTACTGATAACAATCAGACTAGATGTAAAATCTAGACCTGCAGACATGTCATAGTCTTTCCCGTATACATGAAGATATATGTGTTTTTAATAAGTATATCGTCTATGGACAGCTTTATATATAACACAACCATATCTCAGGTACAGAGATTAGGAATATTCCAAAGTTGACGAGTAAAAAGGTAGCAGAAAGGTGAACATGGGTAACAGGAGTGTCGAGGAGTGTACATGGGTGATAGATGGGTGTACATGGGTGACAGTGGGCGTAGGGAGTAACAGAGGGGGGAACATGGGTGACAGAGAGGTGTTGGGTGTGTAGAGGAGTGTACATGGGTGATAGAGGAGCGTACATGGTAACAGGAGTGGTGTCAGAGGGGTGTAGAGGAGTGTACATGGGTGACAGAGGATCGTAGAGTAGTGTACATAGGTGACAAGGGGACGTAGGGGGTGAAAGAGGGGTGTACCGGGAGATAGAGGGGTGTACATAGGTGACAGAGGGGTGTTTGGGGTGTAGAGGTGTGTACATGGGTGGCAGAGTGGTTCAGAGGAGTGTATATGAGTGATAAATGGGTTTAAATGGGTGAAAGGGGGCGTAGGGGGTGACAGAGTGGTGTACATTGGTGACAGAGAGGTGTTGGGGGTGTAGAGAAGTGTACGAGAGGAGTGTACGTGGGTGACAGAGGAGCGCAGAGTAGTATACATGGATAACAGAAGGGTGTAGGGGTGTACATTGGTGATAGAGGGGTGTAGAGGAGTGTACATGGGTGACGGAGGAGCTTAGAGGAGTGTAAATGGGTAACAGATGGGTGTAGAGGGGTGTACATGGGTGACAGAGCGGTCTTGAGGAGTGTACATGGGTGACAGAGGGGTGTAGAGGAGTGTACATGGGTGACAGAGGGGTGAAGAGGAGTGTAAATGGGTGACAGAGGATCATAGAGTAGTGTACATGGGTGACAGGGGACGTAGGGGGTGAAAGAGGGGTGTACAGGGTGATAGAAGGGTGTAAACAGGTGACAGAGGGGTGTTGGGGGTGTAGAGATGTGTACATGGGTGGCAGAGTGGTTTAGAGGAGTGTATATGAGTGATAGATGGGTGTAAATGGGTGAAAGGGGGCGTAGGGGGTGACAGAGGGGTGTACATGGGTGACAGAGGTGTTGGGTGTGTAGAGGAGTGTACATGGGTAATAGGGGAGCATAGAGGAGTGTACATGGTAACAGAGGAGTGTAGAGGAGTGTACATGGGTGTCAGAGGGGTGTAGAGGAGTGTACATGGGTGACAGAGGAGCGTAGAGGAGTGTACATGGGTAACAGAGGAGTGTACATGGGTGACAGGGGGATGTAAAGGGTGAAAGAGGGGTGTACAGGGTGATAGAGGGGTGTACATAGGTGACAGATGGGTGTTGGGGGTGTAGAGCTGTGTACATGGGTGGCAGAGTGGTTCAGGGTAGTGTATATGAGTGATAGATGGGTGTAAATGGGTGAAAGGGGGCGTAGGAGGTGACAGAGTGGTGTACATTGGTGACAGAGAGGTGTTGGGGGTGTAGATTAGTGTACGTGGGTGAAAGAGTAGCGCAGAGTAGTATACATGGATAACAGAAGGGTGTAGGGGTGTACATTGGTGATAGAGGGGTGTAGAGGAGTGTACATGGGTGACGGAGGAGCTTAGAGGAGTGTAAATGGGTAACAGATGGGTGTAGAGGGGTGTACATGGGTAACAGAGTGGTGTAAAGGAGTGTACATGGGTGACAGAGGGGTGTAGAGGAGTGTACATGGATGACAGAGGGGTGTAGAGGAGTGTACATGGGTGACAGAGGATCATAGAGTAGTGTACATGGGTGACAGGGGGACGTAGGGGTTGAAAGAGGGGTGTACGGGGTTATAGAAGGGTGTACATAGGTGACAGAGGGGTGTTGGGGGTGTAGAGATGTGTACATGGGTGGCAGAGTGGTTTAGAGGAGTGTATATGAGTGATAGATGGGTGTAAATGGGTGAAAGGGGGCGAAGGGGGTGACAGAGTGGTGTACATTGGTGACAGAGTGGTGTTGGGGGTGTAGAGGAGTGTACGTGGGTGACAGAGGAGCGCAGAGTAGTATACATGGATAACAGAAGGGTGTAGGGGTGTACATTGGTGATAGAAGGGTGTAGAGGAGTGTACATGGGTGACGGAGGAGCTTAGAGGAGTGTAAATGGGTAACAGATGGGTGAAGAGGAGTGTACATGAGTGACAGAGGGGTGTAGAGGAGTGTACATGGGTGACAGAGGGGTGTAGAGGAGTGTACATGGGTGAAAGGATCGTAGAGTAGTGTACATGGGTGACAGGGGGACGTAGGGGGTGAAAGAGGGGTGTACGGGGTGATAGAAGGGTTTACGTAGGTGACAGAGGGGTGTTGGGGGTGTAGAGATGTGTACATGGGTGGCAGAGTGGTTCAGGGTAGTGTATATGAGTGATAGATGGGTGTAAATGGGTGAAAGGGGGCGTAGGGGGTGACAGAGTGGTGTACATTGGTGACATAGAGGTGTTGGGGGTGTAGAGGAGTGTACGTGGGTGACAGAGGAGCGCAGAGTAGTATACATGGATAACAGAAGGGTGTAGGGGTGTACATTGGTGATAGAGGGGTGTAGAGGAGTGTACATGGGTGACGGAGGAGCTTAGAGGAGTGTAAATGGGTAACAGATGGGTGTAGAGGGGTGTACATGGGTGACAGAGGGGTGTAGAGGAGTGTACATGGGTGACAGAGGGGTGTAGAGGAGTGTACATGGGTGACAGAGGGGTGTAGAGGAGTGTACATGGGTGACAGAGGATCATAGAGTAGTGTACATGGGTGACAGGGGACATAGGGGGTGAGAGAGGGGTGTACGGGGTTATAGAAGGGTGTACATAGGTGACAGAGGGGTGTTTTGGGTGTAGAGATGTGTACATGGGTGGCAGAGTGGTTTAGAGGAGTGTATATGAGTGATAGATGGGTGTAAATGGGTGAAAGGGGGCGAAGGGGGTGACAGAGTGGTGTACATTGGTGACAGAGAGGTGTTGGGGGTGTAGAGGAGTGTACGTGGGTGACAGAGGAGCGCAGAGTAGTATACATGGATAACAGAAGGGTGTAGGGGTGTACATTGGTGATAGAAGGGTGTAGAGGAGTGTACATGGGTGACGGAGGAGCTTAGAGGAGTGTAAATGGGTAACAGATGGGTGAAGAGGAGTGTACATGAGTGACAGAGGGGTGTAGAGGATTGTACATGGGTGTCAGAGGGGTGTAGAGGAGTGTACATGGGTGACAGAGGATCGTAGAGTAGTGTACATGGGTGACAGGGGGACATAGGGGGTGAAAGAGGGGTGTACGGGTTGATAGAATGGTGTACGTAGGTGACAGAGGGGTGTTGGGGGTGTAGAGATGTGTACATGGGTGGCAGAGTGGTTTAGAGGAGTGTATATGAGTGATAGATGGGTGTAAATGGGTGAAAGGGGGCGTAGGGGGTAACAGAGTGGTGTACATTGGTGACAGAGAGGTGTTGGGGTGTAGAAGAGTGTACGTGGGTGACAGAGGAGTGCAGAGTAGTATACATGGATACCAGAAGGGTGTAGGGGTGTACATTGGTGATAGAGGGGTGTAGAGGAGTGTGCATGGGTGACAGGGGAGCGTAGAGGAGTGTAAATGGATAACAGATGGGTGTAGAGGGGTGAACATGGGTGACAGAGCGGTGTAGAGGAGTGTACATGGGTGACAGAGGGGTGTAGAGGAGTGTACATGGGTGACAGAGGGGTGAAGAGGAGTGTACATGGGTGACAGAGGGGTGTAGAGAAGTGTACATGGGTAACAGAGGAGTGTAGAGGAGTGTACAGAGGCCTACATTACCATTACTTGATTAACTGTTGTATATTATATAAAACATTTAGATAAAATATATTACAAAAATATACATTATATTTTAAGTTCCTTTTTCCACTCCTTTTTCTATAATTCCTGAGATAAGTAGTTCTGGCCCTAGAGTGTTATATATATTAGCGTCTGTAGCATGTATCAGGAACATGTTATCATACCTGTGTCTTTTTTACAGAGGACTAATGCCCGGTGAAAAGGTGAACGTGTCATATACCCCCGTTAGCTGCAAGAAAGGAACCACGAAACAGGTAATTAATATTTATATTAATCACTGATAACAATCAGGCTAGATGTAAAATCTAGACCTGCAGACATGTCATAGTCTTTCCCGTATACATGAAGATATATGTGTTTTTAATAAGTATATCGTCTATGGACAGCTTTATATATAACACAACCATATCTCAGGTACAGAGATTAGGAACATTCCAAAGTTGAGGAGTAAAAAGGTAGCAGAAAGGTGAACATGGGTAACAGGAGTGTCGAGGAGTGTACATGGGTGATAGATGGGTGTACATGGGTGACAGTGGGCGTAGGGAGTAACAGAGGGGGGAACATGGGTGACAGAGAGGTGTTGGGTGTGTAGAGGAGTGTACATGGGTGATAGAGGAGAGTAGAGGAGTGTACATGGTAACAGAGGAGTGGTGTCAGAGGGGTGTAGAGGAGTGTACATGGGTGACAGAGGATCGTAGAGTAGTGTACATGGGTGACAAGGGGACGTAGGGGGGTGAAAGAGGGGTGTACGGGGTGATAGAGGGGTGTACATAGGTGACAGAGGGGTGTTGGGGGTGTAGAGGTGTGTACATGGGTGGCAGAGTGGTTCAGAGGAGTGTATATGAGTGATAGATGGGTGTAAATGGGTGAAACTGGGCGTAGGGGGTGACAGAGTGGTGTACATTGGTGACAGAGAGGTGTTGGGGGTGTAGAGGAGTGTACGTGGGTGACAGAGGAGCGCAGAGTAGTATAGATGGATAACAGAAGGGTGTAGGGGTGTACATAGGTGATAGAAGGGTGTAGAGGAGTTTACATGGGTGACGGAGAAGCTTAGAGGAGTGTAAATGGGTAACAGATGGGTGTAGAGGGGTGTACATGGGTGACAGAGGGGTGTAGAGGAGTGTACATGGGTGACAGAGGGGTGTAGAGGAGTGTACATGGGTGACAGAGGGGTGTAGAGGAGTGTACATGGGTAACAGAGGAGTGAAGAGGAGTGTACAGAGGCCTACATTACCATTACTTGATTAACTGTTGTATATTATATAAAACATTTAGATAAAATATATTACAAAAATATACATTATATTTTAAGTTCCTTTTTTCACTCCTTTTTCTATAATTCCTGAGATAAGTAGTTCTGGCCCTAGAGTGTTATATATATTAGCGTCTGTAGCATGTATCAGGAACATGTTATCATACCTGTGTCTTTTTTACAGAGGACTGATGCCCTGTGAAAAGGTGAACGTGACATATTCCCCCGTCAGCTGCAAGAAAGGAACCACGAAACAGGTAATTAATATTTATATTAATTACTGATAACAATCAGGATAGATGTAAAATCTAGACCTGCAGACATGTCATAGTCTTTCCCGTATACATGAAGATATATGTGTTTTTAATAAGTATATCGTCTATGGACAGCTTTATATATAACACAACCATATCTCAGGTACAGAGATTAGGAACATTCTAAAGTTGACGAGTAAAAAGGTAGCAGAAAGGTGAATATGGGTAACAGGAGTGTCGAGGAGTGTACATGGGTGATAGATGGGGGTACATGGGTGACAGTGGGCGTAGGGAGTGACAGAGCTGTGTACATGGGTGACAGAGAGGTGTTGGGTGTGTAGAGGAGTGTACATGGGTGATAGAGGAGCGTAGAGGAGTGTACATGGTAACAGAGGAGTGGTGTCAGAGGGGTGTAGAGGAGTGTACATGGGTGACAGAGGATCGTAGAGTAGTGTACATGGGTGACAGGGGGACGTAGGGGGTGAAAGAGGGGTGTACGGGGTGATAGAAGGGTGTACATAGGTGACAGAGGTGTGTTGGGGGTGTAGAGATGTGTACTTGGGTGGCAGAGTGGTTTAGAGGAGTGTATATGAGTGATAGATGGGTGTAAATGGGTGAAAGGGGGCGTAGGGGGTAACAGAGTGGTGTACATTGGTGACAGAGAGGTGTTGGGGGTGTAGAGGAGTGTATGTGGGTGACAGAGGAGTGCAGAGTAGTATACATGGATAACAGAAGGGTGTAGGGGTGTACATTGGTGATAGAGGGGTGTAGAGGAGTGTACATGGGTGACGGAGGAGTGTAAATGGGTAACAGATGGGTGTAGAGGGGTGAACATGGGTGACAGAGGGGTGTAGAGGAGTGTACATGGGTGACAGAGGGGTGTAGAGGAGTGTACATGGGTGACTGAGGGGTGTAGAGGAGTGTACATGGGTGACAGAGGGGTGTAGAGTAGTGTACATGGGTAACAGAGGAGTGTACAGAGGCCTACATTACCATTACTTGATTAACTGTTGTATATTATATAAAACATTTAGATAAAATATTTTACAAAAATATACATTATATTTTAAGTTCCTTTTTCCACTCTTTTTTCCATAATTCCTGAGTTAAGTAGTTCTGGCCCTAGAGTGTTATATATATATTAGCGTCTGTAGCATGTATCAGGAACATGTTATCATACCTGTGTCTTTTTTTACAGATGACTGATGCCCGGTGAAAAGGTGAACGTGACATATACCCCCGTCAGCTGCAAGAAAGGAACCACGAAACAGGTAATTAATATTTATATTAATTACTGATAACAATCAGGCTAGATGTAAAATCTAGACCTGCAGACATGTCATAGTCTTTCCCGTATACATGAAGATATATGTGTTTTTAATAAGTATATCGTCTATGGACAGCTTTATATATAACACAACCATATCTCAGGTACAGAGATTAGGAACATTCCAAAGTTAACGAGTAAAAAGGTAGCAGAAAGGGGAACATTGGTAACAGCAGTGTTGAGGAGTGTACATGGGTGGCAGAGTGGTTTAGAGGAGTGTGCATGGGTGATAGATGGGTGTACATGGGTGACAGGGGGCGTAGGGGGTGACAGAGGGGTGTACATGGGTGACAGAGGTGTTGGGGGTGTAGAGGAGTTTACGTGGGTGACAGAGGAGCGCAGAGTAGTATACATGGATAAAAGAAGGGTGTAGGGGTGTACATTGGTGATAGAGGGGTGTAGAGGGTTGTACATGGGTGACGGAGCGGTGTAGAGGAGTGTACATTGGTGACAGAGGGGTGTAGAGGAGTGTACATGGGTGACAGAGGATCATAGAGTAGTGTACATGGGTGACAGGGGGACGTAGGGGGTGAAAGAGGGGTGTACGGGGTGATAGAAGGGTGTACATAGGTGACAGAGGTGTGTTGGGGGTGTAGAGATGTGTACTTGGGTGGCAGAGTGGTTTATAGGAGTGTATATGAGTGATAGATGGGTGTAAATGGGTGAAAGGGGGCGTAGGGGGTGACAGAGTGGTGTACATTGGTGACAGAGAGGTGTTGGGGGTGTAGAGGAGTGTTTGTGGGTGACAGAGGAGTACAGAGTAGTATACATGGATAACAGAAGGGTGTAGGGGTGTACATTGGTGATAGAGGGGTGTAGAGGAGTGTACATGGGTGACGGAGGAGTGTAAATGGGTAACAGATGGGTGTAGAGGGGTGTACATGGGTGACAGAGGGGTGTAGAGGAGTGTACATGGGTGACAGAGGGGTGTAGAGGAGTGTACATGGGTGACAGAGGGGTGTAGAGGAGTGTACATGGGTGACAGAAGGGTGTAGAGGAGTGTACATGGGTAACAGAGGAGTGTACAGAGGCCAACATTACCATTACTTGATTAACTGTTGTATATTATATAAAACATTTAGATAAAATATTTTACAAAAATATACATTATATTTTAAGTTCCTTTTTCCACTCCTTTTTCCATAATTCCTGAGTTAAGTAGTTCTGGCCCTAGAGTGTTATATATATTAGCGTCTGTAGCATGTATCAGGAACATGTTATCATACCTGTGTCTTTTTTTACAGATGACTGATGCCCGGTGAAAAGGTGAACGTGACATATACCCCCGTCAGCTGCAAGAAAGGAACCACAAAACAGGTAATTAATATTTATATTAATTACTGATAACAATCAGGCTAGATGTAAAATCTAGACCTGCAGACATGTAATAGTCTTTCCCGTATACATGAAGATATATGTGTTTTTAATAAGTATATCGTCTATGGACAGCTTTATATATAAGACAACCATATCTCAGGTACAGAGATTAGGAACATTCCAAAGTTGACGACTAAAAAGGTAGCAGAAAGGGGAACATTGGTAACAGCAGTGTTGAGGAGTGTACATGGGTTGCAGAGTGGTTTAGAGGAGTGTACATGGGTGATAGATGGGTGTACATGGGTGACAGGGGGCGTAGGGGGTGACAGAGGGGTGTACATGGGTGACAGAGGTGTTGGGTGTGTAGAGGAGTGTACATGGGTAATAGGAGAGCATAGAGGAGTGTACATGGTAACAAAGGAGTGTAGAGGAGTGTACATGGGTGACAGAGGGGTGTAGAGGAGTGTACATGGGTGACAGAGGATCATAGAGTAGTGTACATGGGTGACAGGGGGACATAGGGGGTGAAAGAGGGGTGTACGGGGTGATAGAAGGGTGTACACAGGTGACAGAGGGGCGTTGGGGGTGTAGAGATGTGTACATGGGTGGCAGAGTGGTTTAGAGGAGTGTATATGAGTGATAGATGGGTGTAAATGGGTGAAACTGGGCGTAGGGGGTCACAGAGTGGTGTACATTGGTGACAGAGAGGTGTTGGGGGTGTAGAGGAGTGTACGTGGGTGACAGAGGAGCGCAGAGTAGGATAGATGGATAACAGAAGGGTGTAGGGGTGTACATAGGTGATAGAAGGGTGTAGAGGAGTGTACATGGGTGACGGAGAAGCTTAGAGGAGTGTAAATGGGTAACAGATGGGTGTAGAGGGGTGTACATGGGTGACAGAGGGGTGTAGAGGAGTGTACATGGGTGACAGGATCGTAGAGTAGTGTACATGGGTGACAGGGGGACATAGGGGGTGAAATAGCGGTGTACGGGGTGATAGAAGGGTGTACGTAGGTGACAGAGGGGTGTTGGGGGTGTAGAGATGTGTACATGGGTGGCAGAGTGGTTTAGAGGAGTGTATATGAGTGATAGATGGGTGAAAGGGGGCATAGGGGGTGACAGAGTGGTGTACATTGGTGACAGAGAGGTGTTGGGAGTGTAGAGGAGTGTACGTGGGTGACAGAGGAGCGCATAGTAGTATACATGGATAACAGAAGGGTGTAGGGGGTGTACATTGGTGATAGAAGGGTGTAGAGGAGTGTACATGGGTGACGGGGGAGCTTAGAGGAGTGTAAATGGGTAACAGATGGGTGTAGAGGGGTGTACATAGGTGACAGAGTTGTGTAGAGGAGTGTACATGGGTGACAGAGGGGTGTAGGGGAGTGTACATGGGTGACAGAGGGGTGTAGAGGAGTGTACATGGGTAACAGAGGAGTGAAGAGGAGTGTACAGAGTCCTACATTACCATTACTTGATTAACTGTTGTATATTATATAAAACATTTAGATAAAATATTTTACAAAAATATACATTATATTTTAAGTTCCTTTTTTCACTCCTTTTTCTATAATTCCTGAGATAAGTAGTTCTGGCCCTAGAGTGTTATATATATTAGCGTCTGTAGCATGTATCAGGAACTTGTTATCATACCTGTGTCTTTTTTACAGAGGACTGATGCCCTGTGAAAAGGTGAACGTGACATATTCCCCCGTCAGCTGCAAGAAAGGAACCACGAAACAGGTAATTAATATTTATATTAATTACTGATAACAATCAGGCTAGATGTAAAATCTAGACCTGCAGACATGTCATAGTCTTTCCCGTATACATGAAGATATATGTGTTTTTAATAAGTATATCGTCTATGGACAGCTTTATATATAACACAACCATATCTCAGGTACAGAGATTAGGAACATTCTAAAGTTGACGAGTAAAAAGGTAGCAGAAAGGTGAATATGGGTAACAGGAGTGTCGAGGAGTGTACATGGGTGATAGATGGGGGTACATGGGTGACAGTGGGCGTAGGGAGTGACAGAGCTGTGTACATGGGTGACAGAGAGGTGTTGGGTGTGTAGAGGAGTGTACATGGGTGATAGAGGAGCGTAGAGGAGTGTACATGGTAACAGAGGAGTAGTGTCAGAGGGGTGTAGAGGAGTGTACATGGGTGACAGAGGATCGTAGAGTAGTGTACATGGGTGACAGGGGGACGTAGGGGGTGAAAGAGGGGTGTACGGGGTGATAGAAGGGTGTACATAGGTGACAGAGGTGTGTTGGGGGTGTAGAGATGTGTACTTGGGTGGCAGAGTGGTTTAGAGGAGTGTATATGAGTGATAGATGGGTGTAAATGGGTGAAAGGGGGCGTAGGGGGTAACAGAGTGGTGTACATTGGTGACAGAGAGGTGTTGGGGGTGTAGAGGAGTGTATGTGGGTGACAGAGGAGTGCAGAGTAGTATACATGGATAACAGAAGGGTGTAGGGGTGTACATTGGTGATAGAGGGGTGTAGAGGAGTGTACATGGGTGACGGAGGAGTGTAAATGGGTAACAGATGGGTGTAGAGGGGTGAACATGGGTGACAGAGGGGTGTAGAGGAGTGTACATGGGTGACAGAGGGGTGTAGAGGAGTGTACATGGGTGACTGAGGGGTGTAGAGGAGTGTACATGGGTGACAGAGGGGTGTAGAGGAGTGTACATGGGTAACAGAGGAGTGTACAGAGGCCTACATTACCATTACTTGATTAACTGTTGTATATTATATAAAATATTTAGATAAAATATTTTACAAAAATATACATTATATTTTAAGTTCCTTTTTCCACTCTTTTTTCCATAATTCCTGAGTTAAGTAGTTCTGGCCCTAGAGTGTTATATATATATTAGCGTCTGTAGCATGTATCAGGAACATGTTATCATACCTGTGTCTTTTTTTACAGATGACTGATGCCCGGTGAAAAGGTGAACGTGACATATACCCCCGTCAGCTGCAAGAAAGGAACCACGAAACAGGTAATTAATATTTATATTAATTACTGATAACAATCAGGCTAGATGTAAAATCTAGACCTGCAGACATGTCATAGTCTTTCCCGTATACATGAAGATATATGTGTTTTTAATTAGTATATCGTCTATGGACAGCTTTATATATAACACAACCATATCTCAGGTACAGAGATTAGGAACATTCCAAAGTTAACGAGTAAAAAGGTAGCAGAAAGGGGAACATTGGTAACAGCAGTGTTGAGGAGTGTACATGGGTGGCAGAGTGGTTTAGAGGAGTGTGCATGGGTGATAGATGGGTGTACATGGGTGACAGGGGGCGTAGGGGGTGACAGAGGGGTGTACATGGGTGACAGAGGTGTTGGGGGTGTAGAGGAGTGTACGTGGGTGACAGAGGAGCGCAGAGTAGTATACATGGATAACAGAAGGGTGTAGGGGTGTACATTGGTGATAGAGGGGTGTAGAGGGGTGTACATGGGTGACAGAGCGGTGTAGAGGAGTGTACATGGGTGACAGAGGGGTGTAGAGGAGTGTACATGGGTGACAGAGGATCATAGAGTAGTGTACATGGGTGACAGGGGGACGTAGGGGGTGAAAGAGGGGTGTACGGGGTGATAGAAGGGTGTACATAGGTGACAGAGGTGTGTTGGGGGTGTAGAGATGTGTACTTGGGTGGCAGAGTGGTTTAGAGGAGTGTATATGAGTGATAGATGGGTGTAAATGGGTGAAAGGGGGCATAGGGGGTCACAGAGTGGTGTACATTGGTGACAGAGAGGTGTTGGGGGTGTAGAGGAGTGTACGTGGGTGACAGAGGAGCGCAGAGTAGTATACATGGATAACAGAAGGGTGTAGGAGTGTACATTGGTGATAGAGGGGAGTAGAGGAGTGTACATGGGTGACAGAGGAGTGTAGAGGAGTGTAAATGGGTAACAGATGGGTGTAGAGGGGTGTACATGGGTGACAGAGGGGTGTAGAGGAGTGTACATGGGTGACAGAGGTGTGTAGAGGAGTGTACATGGGTGACAGAGGGGTGTAGAGGAGTGTACATGGGTAACAGAGGAGTGTACAGAGGCCTACATTACCATTACTTGATTAACTGTTGTATATTATATAAAACATTTAGATAAAATATTTTACAAAAATATACATTATATTTTAAGTTCCTTTTTCCACTCCTTTTTCCATAATTCCTGAGTTAAGTAGTTCTGGCCCTAGAGTGTTATATATATATTAGCGTCTGTAGCATGTATCAGGAACATGTTATCATACCTGTGTCTTTTTTTTACAGATGACTGATGCCCGGTAAAAAGGTGAACGTGACAAATACCCCCGTCAGCTGCAAGAAAGGAACCACGAAACAGGTAATTAATATTTATATTAATTACTGATCACAATCAGGCTAGATGTAAAATCTAGACCTGCAGACATGTCATAGTCTTTCCCGTATACATGAAGATATATGTGTTTTTAATAAGTATATCGTCTATGGACAGCTTTATATATAAGACAACCATATCTCAGGTACAGAGATTAGGAACATTCCAAAGTTGATGAGTAAAAAGGTAGCAGAAAGGGGAACATTGGTAACAGCAGTGTCGAGGAGTGTACATGGGTGGCAGAGTGGTTTAGAGGAGTGTACATGAGTGATAGATGGGTGTACATGGGTGACAAGGGGCGTAGGGGGTGACAGAGGGGTGTACATGGGTGACAGAGGTGTTGGGTGTGTAGAGGAGTGTACATGGGTAATAGGGGAGCATAGAGGAGTGTACATGGTAACAGAGGAGTGTAGAGGAGTGTACATGGGTGTCAGAGGGGTGTAGAGGAGTGTACATGGGTGACAGAGGAGCGTAGAGGAGTGTACATCGGTAACAGAGGAGTGTACATGGGTGACAGGGGGACGTAGGGGGTAAAAGAGGGGTGTACGGGGTGATAGAGGGGTGTACATAGGTGACAGAGGGGTGTTGGGGGTGTAGAGGTGTGTACATTGGTGGCAGAGTGGTTCAGAGGAGTGTATATGAGTGATAGATGAGTGTAAATGGGTGAAAGGGGGCCTAGGGGGTGACAGAGTGGTGTACATTGGTGACAGAGAGGTGTTGGGGGTGTAGAGGAGTGTATGTGGGTGACAGAGGAGTGCAGAGTAGTATACATGGATAACAGAAGGGTGTAGGGGTGTACATTGGTGATAGAGGGGTGTAGAGGAGTGTACATGGGTGACGGAAAAGTGTAAATGGGTAACAGATGGGTGTAGAGGGGTGTACATGGGTGACAGAGGGGTGTAGAGGAGTGTACATGGGTGACAGAGGGGTGTAGAGGAGTGTTCATGGGTGACAGAGGGGTGTAGAGGAGTGTACATGGGTGACAGAGGATCATAGAGTAGTGTACATTTGTGACAGGGGGACGTAGGGGGTGAAATAGGGGTGTACGGGGTGATAAAAGGGTGTACACAGGTGACAGAGGAGTGTTGGGGGTGTAGAGATGTGTACATGGGTGGCATAGTGGTTTAGAGGAGTGTATATGAGTGATAGATGGGTGTAAATGGGTGAAAGGGGGCGTAGGGGGTGACAGAGTGGTGTACATTGGTGACAAAGAGGTGTTCGGGGTGTAGAGGAGTGTACGTGGGTGACAGAGGAGCGCAGAGTAGTATACATGAATAACAGAAGGGTGTAGGGGTGTACATTGGTGATAGTAGGGTGTAGAGGAGTGTACATGGGTGACGGAGGAGCTTAGAGGAGTGTAAATGGGTAACAGATGGGTGTAGAGGGGTGTACATGGGTGGCAGAGTGGTTTAGAAGAGTGTATATGAGTGATAGATGGGTGTAAATGGGTGAAAGGGGGCGTAGGTGGTGACAGAGTGGTGTACATTGGTGACAAAGAGGTGTTCGGGGTGTAGAGGAGTGTACGTGGGTGACAGAGGAGCGCAGAGTAGTATACATGGATAACAGAAGGGTGTAGGGGTGTACATTGGTGATAGCAGGGTGTAGAGGAGTGTACATGGTTGACGGAGGAGCTTAGAGGAGTGTAAATGGGTAACAGATGGGTGTAGAGGGGTGTACATGGGTGACAGAGGGGTGTAGAGGAGTGTACATGGGTGACAGAGGGGTGTAGAGGAGTGTACATGGGTGACAGAGGATCGTAGAGTAGTGCACATGGGTGACAGGGGGACGTAGGGGGTGAAAGAGGGGTGTACGGGGTGATAGAAGGGTGTACGTAGGTGACAGAGGGGTGTTGGGGGTGTAGAGATGTGTACATGGGTGGCAGAGTGGTTTAGAGGAGTGTATATGAGTGATAGATGGGTGTAAATGGGTGAAAGGGGGCGTAGGGGGTGACAGAGTGGTGTACATTGGTGACAAAGAGGTGTTCGGGGTGTAGAGGAGTGTACGTGGGTGACAGAGGAGCGCAGAGTAGTATACATGAATAACAGAAGGGTGTAGGGGTGTACATTGGTGATAGCAGGGTGTAGAGGAGTGTACATGGGTGACGGAGGAGCTTAGAGGAGTGTAAATGGGTAACAGATGGGTGTAGAGGGGTGTACATGGGTGGCAGAGTGGTTTAGAAGAGTGTATATGAGTGATAGATGGGTGTAAATGGGTGAAAGGGGGCGTAGGTGGTGACAGAGTGGTGTACATTGGTGACAAAGAGGTGTTCGGGGTGTAGAGGAGTGTACGTGGGTGACAGAGGAGCGCAGAGTAGTATACATGGATAACAGAAGGGTGTAGGGGTGTACATTGGTGATAGCAGGGTGTAGAGGAGTGTACATGGTTGACGGAGGAGCTTAGAGGAGTGTAAATGGGTAACAGATGGGTGTAGAGGGGTGTACATGGGTGACAGAGGGGTGTAGAGGAGTGTACATGGGTGACAGAGGATCGTAGAGTAGTGCACATGGGTGACAGGGGGACGTAGGGGGTGAAAGAGGGGTGTACGGGGTGATAGAAGGGTGTACGTAGGTGACAGAGGGGTGTTGGGGGTGTAGAGATGTGTACATGGGTGGCAGAGTGGTTTAGAGGAGTGTATATGAGTGATAGATGGGTGTAAATGGGTGAAAGGGGGCGTAGGGGTGACAGAGTGGTGTACATTGGTGACAGAGAGATGTTGGGGGTTTAGAGGAGTGTAGGTGGGTGACAGAGGAGCGCAGAGTAGTATACATGGATAACAGAAGGGTGTAGGGGTGTACATTGGTGATAGAAGGGTGTAGAGGAGTGTACATGGGTGACGGAGGAGCTTAGAGGAGTGTAAATGGGTAACAGATGGGTGTAGAGGGGTGTACATGGGTGACAAAGCGGTGTAGAGGAGTGTACATGGGTGACAGAGGGGTGTAGAGGAGTGTACATGGGTGACAGAGGGGTGTGGAGGAGTGTACATGGATGACAGAGGGGTGTAGAGGAGTGTACATGGGTAACAGAGGAGTGAAGAGGAGTGTACAGAGCCCTACATTACCATTACTTGATTAACTGTTGTTTATTATATAAAACATTTAGATAAAATATTTTACAAAAATATACATTATATTTAAAGTTTCTTTTTCCACTCCTTTTTGCATAATTCCTGAGATAAGTAGTTCTGGCCCTAGAGTGTTATATATATTAGCGTCTGTAGCATGTATCAGGAACATGTTATCATACCTGTGTCTTTTTTACAGATGACTGATGCCCGGTGAAAAGATGAACGTGACATATACCCCCGTCAGCTGCAAGAAAGGAACCACGAAACAGGTAATTAATATTTATATTACTTACTGATAACAATCAGGCTAGATGTAAAATCTAGACCTGCAGACATGTCATAGTCTTTCCCGTATACATGAAGATTTATGTGTTTTTAATAAGTATATCGTCTATGGACAGCTTTATATATAACACAAGCATATCTCAGGTACAGAGATTAGGAGCATTCCAAAGTTGACGAGTAAAAAGGTAGCAGAAAGGTGAACATGGGTAACAGGAGTGTCGAGGAGTGTACATGGGTGATAGATGGGTGTACATGGGTAACAGTGGGCGTAGGGAGTGACAGAGGGGTGTACATGGGTGACAGAGGAGCTTAGAGGAGTGTAAATGGGTAACAGATGGGTGTAGAGGGGTGTACATGGGTGACAGAGCGGTGTAGAGGAGTGTACATGGGTGACAGAGGGGTGTAGAGGAGTGTACATGGGTGACAGAGGGGTGTAGAGGAGTGTACATGGGTGACAGAGGATCATAGAGTAGTGTACATGGGTGACAAGGGGACATAGGGGGTGAAAGAGGGGTGTACGGGGTGATAGAAGGGTGTACATAGGTGAAAGAGGGGTGTTGGGGGTGTAGAGATGTGTACATGGGTGGCAGAGTGGTTTAGAGGAGTGTATATGAGTGATAGATGGGTGTAAATGGGTGACAGGGGGCGAAGGGGGTGAAAGAGTGGTGTACATTGGTGACAGAGAGGTGTTGGGGATGTAGAGGAGTGTACGTGGGTGACAGAGGAGCGCAGAGCAGTATACATGGATAACAGAAGGGTGTAGGGGTGTACATTGGTGATAGAAGGGTGTAGAGGAGTGTACATGGGTGACGGAGGAGCTTAGAGGAGTGTAAATGGGTAACAGATGGGTGTAGAGGGGTGTACATGGGTGACAGAGGGGTGTAGAGGAGTGTACATGGGTGACAGAGGGGTGTAGAGGAGTGTACATGGGTGACAGAGGGGTGTAGAGGAGCGTACATGGGTGACAGAGGGGTGTTGAGGAGTGTACATGGGTAACAGAGGAGTGTAGAGAAGTGTACAGAGGCCTACATTACCATTACTTGATTAACTGTTGTATATTATATAAAACATTTAGATAAAATATTTTACAAAAATATACATTATATTTTAAGTTCCTTTTTCCACTCCTTTTTCCATAATTCCTGAGTTAAGCAGTTCTGGCTCTAGAGTGTTATATATATTAGCGTCTGTAGCATATATCAGGAACATGTTATCATACCTGTGTCTTTTTTTACAGATGACTGATGCCCGGTGAAAAGGTGAACGTGACATATACCCCCGTCAGCTGCAAGAAAGGAACCACGAAACAGGTAATTAATATTTATATTAGTTACTGATAACAATCAGGCTAGATGTAAAATCTAGACCTGCAGACATGTCATAGTCTTTCCCGTATACATGAAGATATATGTGTTTTTAATAAGTATATCGTCTATGGACAGCTTCTTATATAACACAACCATATCTCAGGTACAGATATTAGGAACATTCCAAAGTTGATGATTAAAAAGGTAGCAGAAAGGGGAACATTGGTAACAGCAGTGTCGAGGAGTGTACATGGGTAGCAGAGTGGTTTAGAGGAGTGTACATGGGTGATAGATGGGTGTACATGGGTGACAGGGGGCGTAAGTGGTGACAGAGGGGTGTACATGGGTGACAGAGGTGTTGGGTGTGTAGAGGAGTGTACATGGGTAATAGGGGAGCATAGAGGAGTGTACATGGGTAACAGAGGAGTGTACATGGGTGACAGGGGGACGTAGGGGGTGGAAGAGGGGTGTACGGGGTGATAGAGGGCTGTACATAGGTGACAGAGGGGTGTTGGGGGTGTAGAGGTGTGTACATGGGTGGCAGAGTGGTTCAGAGGAGTGTATATGAGTGATAGATGGATGTAAATGGGTGAAAGGGGGCGTAGGGGGTGACAGAGTGGTGTACATTGGTGACAGAGAGGTGTTGGGGGTGTAGAGGAGTGTACGTGGGTGACAGAGGAGCGCAGAGTAGTATACATGGATAACAGAAGGGTGTAGGGGTGTACATTGGTGATAGAGGGGTGTAGAGGAGTGCACATGGGTGACGGAGGAGCTTAGAGGAGTGTAAATGGGTAACAGATGGGTGTAGAGGGTTGTACATGGGTGACAGAGGGGTGTAGAGGAGTGTACATGGGTTACAGAGGGCTGTAGATGAGTGTACATGGGTGACAGAGGGGTGTAGAGGAGTGTACATGGGTGACAGAGGATCATAGAATAGTGTACATGGGTAACAGGGGGACGTAGGGGGTGAAAGAGGGGTGTACGGGGTGATAGAAGGGGGTACATAGGTGACAGAGGGGTGTTGGGGGTGTAGAGATGTGTACATGGGTGGCAGAGTGGTTTAGAGGAGTGTATATGAGTGATAGATGGGTGTAAATGGGTGAAAGGGGGTGACAGAGTGGTGTACAATGGTGACAGAGAGGTGTTGGGGGTGTAGAGGAGTGTACGTGGGTGACAGAGGAGAGCAGAGTAGTATACATGGATAACAGAAGGGTGTAGGGGTGTACATTGGTGATAGAAGGGTGTAGAGGAGTGAACATGGGTGACGGAGGAGCTTAGAGGAGTGTAAATGGGTAACAGATGGGTGTAGAGGGGTGTACATGGGTGACAGAGGGGTGTAGAGGATTGGACATGGGTGACAGAGGGGTGTAGAGGAGTGTACATGGGTGGCAGAGGATCGTAGAGTAGTGTACATGGGTGACAGGGGGACGTAGGGGCTGAAAGAGGGGTGTACGGGGTGATAGAAGGGTGTACGTAGGTGACAGAGGGGTGTTGGGGATGTAGAGATGTGTACATGGGTGGCAGAGTGGTTTAGAGGAGTGTATATGAGTGATAGATGGGTGTAAATGGGTGAAAGGGGGCGTAGGGGGTGACAGAGTGGTGTACATTGGTGACAGAGAGGTGTTGGGGGTGTAGAGGAGTGTACGTGGGTGACAGGGGAGCGCAGAGTAATATACATGGATAACAGAAGGGTGTAGGGGTGTACATTGGTGATGGAAGGGTGTAGAGGAGTGTACATGGGTGACGGAGGAGCTTAGAGGAGTGTAAATGGGTAACAGATGGGTGTAGAGGAGAGTACATGGGTGACAGAGCGGTGTAGAGGAGTGTACATGGGTGACAGAGGGGTGTAGAGGAGTGTACATGGGTGACAAAGGAGGGTAGAGGAGCGTACATGAGTGACAGAGGGGTATAGAGGAGTGTACATGGGTAACAGAGGAGTGTAGAGGAGTGTACAGAGGCCTACAGTACCATTGCTTGATTAACTGTTGTATATTATATAAAACAGTTAGATAAAATATTTTACAAAAATATACATTATATTTTAAGTTCCTTTTTCCACTCCTTTTTCCATAATTCCTGAGTTAAGTAGTTCTGGCCCTAGAGTGTTATATATATTAGCGTCTGTAGCATGTATCAGGAACATGTTATCATACCTGTGTCTTTTTTACAGAGGACTGATGCCCGGTGAAAAGGTGAACGTGACATATACCCCCGTCAGCTGCAAGAAAGGAACCACGAAACAGGTAATTAATATTTATATTAATTACTGATAACAATCAGGCTAGATGTAAAATCTAGACCTGCAGACATGTCATAGTCTTTCCCGTATACATGAAGATATATGTGTTTTTAATAAGTATATCGTCTATGGACAGCTTCTTATATAACACAACCATATCTCAGGTACAGAGATTAGGAACATTCCAAAGTTGACTAGTAAAAAAGTAGCAGAAAGGGGAACATGGATAACTGGAGTGTTGAGGAGTGTACATGGGTGGCAGAGTGGTTTAGAGGAGTGTACTTGGGTGATAGATGGGTGTACATGGGTGACAGGGGGTGTAGGGTGTGACAGAGGGGTGTACATGTGTGACAGAGGTGTTGGGTGTGTAGAGGAGTGTACATGGGTGATAGAGGAGCATAGGGGAGTTTACATGGCAACAGAGGAGTGTAGAGGAGTGTACATGGGCGTCAGAGGGGTGTAGAGGAGTGTACATGGGTGACAGAGGAGCGTAGAGGAGTGTACATGGGTAACAGAGGAGTATACATGGGTGACAGGGGGACGTAGGGGGTGAAAAAGGGTTGTAAGGGGTGATTGAGGGGTGTACATAGGTGACAGAGGGGTGTTGAGGGTGTAGAGGAGTGTACATGGGTGACAGAGGATCGTAGAGTAGTCTACATGGGTGACAGGGGGACGTAGGGGGTGAAAGAGGGGTGTACGGGGTGATAGAAGGGTGTACATAGGTGACAGAGGGGTGTTGGGGGTGTAGAGATGTGTACATGGGTGGCAGAGTGGTTTAGAGGAGTGTATATGAGTGATAGATGGGTGTTAATGGGTGAAAGGGGGCGTATGGGGGTGACAGAGTGGTGTACATTGGTGACAGAGAGGTGTTGGGGGTGTAGAGGAGTGTACGTGGGTGACAGAGGAGCGCAGAGTAGTATACATGGACAACAAGGGTGTAGGGGTGTACAATGGTGATAGAGGGGTGTAGAGGAGTGTACATGGGTGACGGAGGAGCTTAGAGGAGTGTCAATGGGTAACAGATGGGTGTAAAGGGGTGTACATGGTTGACAGAGTGGTGTAGAGGAGTGTACATGTGTGACAGAGGGGTGTAGAGGAGTGTACATGGGTGACAGAGGGGTGTAGATGAGTGTAAATGGGTGACAGAGGGGTGTAGAAGAGTGTACATGGGTAACAGAGGAGTGTACAGAGGCCTACATTACCGTTACTTGATTAACTATTGTATATTATAGAAAACATTTAGTTAAAATATTTTACCAAAATATGCATTATATTTTAAGTTCCTTTTTCCACTCCTTTTTCCATAATTCCTGAGATAAGTAGTTTTGGCCCTAGATTGTTAAATCTAGACCTGCAGACATGTCATAGTCTTTCCCGTATACATGAAGATATATGTGTTTTTAATAAGTATATCGTCTATGGACAGCTTTATATATAACACAACCATATCTCAGGTAAAGAGATTAGGAACATTCCAAAGTTGACGAGTAAAAAGGTAGCAGAAAGGTGAACATGGGTAACAGGAGTGTCGAGGAGTGTACATGGGTGGCAGAGTGGTTTAGAGAAGTGTACATGGGTGATAGATGGATGTACATGGGTGACAGGGGACGTAGGGGGTGACAGAGGGGTGTACATGGGTGACAGAGGTGTTGGGTGTGTAGAGGAGTGTACATGGAAAATAGGGGAGCATAGAGGAGTGTACATGGTAACAGAGGAGTGTAGAGGAGTGTACATGGGTGTCAGAGGGGTGTAGAGGAGTGTACATGGGTGACAGAGGAGCGTAGAGGAGTGTTCATGGGTAACAGAGGAGTGTACATGGGTGACAGGGGGACGTAGGGGGTGAAAGAGGGGTGTACGGGGTGATAGAGGGGTGTTGGGGGTGTAGAGGTGTGTACATGGGTGGTAGAGTGGTTCAGAGGAGTGTATATGAGTGATAGATGGGTGTAAATGGGTGAAAGGGGGCGTAGGGGGTGACAGAGTGGTGTACATTGGTGACAGATAGGTGTTGGGGGTGTAGAGGAGTGTATGTGGGTGACAGAGGAGCACAGAGTAGTATACATGGATAACAGAAGGGTGTAGGGGTGTACATTGGTGATAGAGGGGTGTAGAGGAGTGTACATGGGTGACGGAGGAGCTTAGAGGAGTGTAAATGTGTAACAGATGGGTGTAGAGGGGTGTACATGGGTGACAGAGGGGTGTAGAGGAGTGTACATGGGTGACAGAGGGGTGTAGAGGAGTGTACATGGGTGATAAAGGAGTGTAGAGGAGCGTACATGGGTGACAGAGGGGTATAGAGGAGTGTACATGGGTAACAGGGGAGTGTAGAGGAGTGTACAGAGGCCTATATTTCCATTACTTGATTAACTGTTGTATATTATATAAAACATTTAGATAAAATATTTTACTAAAATATTCATTATATTTTAAGTTCCTTTTTCCAGTCCTTTTTCCATAATTCCTGAGTTAAGTAGTTCTGGCCCTAGAGTGTTATATATATTAGTGTCTGTAGCATGTATCAGGAACATGTTATCATACCTGTGTCTTTTTTTACAGATGACTGATGCCCGGTGAAAAGGTCAACGTGACGTATACCCCCGTTAGCTGCAAGAAAGGAACCACGAAACAGGTAATTAATATTTATATTAATTACTGATAACAATCAGGCTAGATGTAAAATCTAGACCTGCAGACATGTCATAGTCTTTCCCGTATACATGAAGATATATGTGTTTTTAATAAGTATATCGTCTATGGACAGCTTTATATATAACACAACCATATCTCAGGTACAGAGATTTGGAACATTCCAAAGTTGACGAGTAAAAAGGTAGCACAAAGGGGAACATGGGTAACAGGAGTGTCGAGGAGTGTACATGGGTGGCAGAGTGGTTTAGAGGAGTGTACATGGGTGATAGATGGGTGTACATGGGAGACAGGGGGCATAGGGGGTGACACAGGGGTGTACATGGGTGACAGAGGTGTTGGGTGTGTAGAGGAGTGTACATGGGTGATAGAGGAGCGTAGAGGAGTGTACATGGTAACAGAGGAGTGTAGAGGAGTGTACATGGGTGACAGAGGATCGTAGAGTAGTGTACATGGGTGACAGGGGGACGTAGGGGGTGAAAGAGGGGTGTACGGGGTGATAGAAGGGTGTACATAGGTGACAGAGGGGTGTTGGGGGTGTAGAGATGTGATAGAGGAGCGTATAGTAGTGTACATGGTAACAGAGGAGTGTAGAGGAGTGTACATGGGTGTCAGAGGGGTGTAGAGGAGTGTACATTGGTGACGGAGGATCGTAGAGTAGTGTACATGGGTGACAGGGTGACGTAGGGGGTGAAAGAGGGGTGTACGGGGTTTTAGAAGGGTGTACATAGGTGACAGAGGGGTGTTGGGGGTGTAGAGATGTGTACATGGGTGGCAGAGTGGTTTAGAGGAGTGTATATGAGTGATAGATGGGTGTAAATGGGTGAAAGGGGGCCTAGGGGGTGTCAGAGTGGTGTACATTGGTGACAGAGAGGTGTTTGGGGTGTAGAGGAGTGTATGTGGGTGACAGAGGAGTGCAGAGTAGTATACATGGCTAACAGAAGGGTGTAGGGGTGTACATTGGTGATAGAGGGGTGTAGAGGAGTGTACATGGGTGACGGAGGAGCGTAGAGGAGTGTAAATGGGTAACAGATGGTTGTAGAGGGGTGTACATGGGTGACAGAGGGGTGTAGAGGAGTGTACATGGGTGACAGATGGGTGTAGAGGAGTGTACATGGGTAACAGAGGAGTGTAGAGGAGTGTACAGAGGACTACATTACCATTACTTGATTAACTGTTGTATATTATATAAAATATTTTACGAAAATATATATTATATTTTAAGTTCCTTTTTCCACTCCTTTTTCCATAATTCCTGAGATAAGTAGTTCCGGCCCTAGAGTGTTATATATATTAGCGTCTGTAGCATGTATCAGGAACATGTTATCAAACCTGTGTCTTTTTTACAGAGGACTGATGCCCGGTGAAAAGGTGAACGTGTCATATACCCCGTCAGCTGCAAGAAAGGAACCACGAAACAGGTAATTAATATTTATATTAATTACTGATAACAATCAGGCTAGATGTAAAATCTAGACCTGCAGACATGTCATAGTCTTTCCCGTATCGATGAAGATATATGTGTTTTTAATAAGTATATCGTCTATGGACAGCTTTATATATAACACAACCATATCTCAGGTACAGAGATTAGGAACATTCATGATCCTTATTCTCTGTTTTTTATTTGTAGGAATCCCCTTTTTCAATATTTAATAGAAGTTTACTTTAGACCAGTGTTTCCCAAACTTTTTCGCCTCGGGGCACCCCTTGGAAAAAACTATTTTCGCAGGGAACCCATACCAAAGTGGACGGGTAAAAAGGTAGCAGAAAGGTGAACATGGGTAACATGAGTGTTGAGGAGTGAACATGGGTGGCAGAGTGGTTTAGAGGAGTGTAAATGGGTGATAGATGGGTGTACATGGGTGACAGGGGGTGTATGGGGTGACAGAGGGGTGTACATGGGTGACTGAGGTGTGTTGGGGGTGTAAGGATGTGTACATGGGTGGCAGAGTGGTTAAGAGGAGTGTATATGAGTGATAGATGGGTGTAAATGGGTGAAAGGGGGCGTAGGGGGTGACAGAGTGGTGTACATTGGTGACAGAGAGGTGTTGGGGGTGTAGAGGAGTGTACGTGGGTGACAGAGTAGCGCAGAGTAATATACATAGATAACAGAAGGGTGTAGGGGTGTACATTGGTGACAGAGGGGTGTAGAATAGTGTACATGGGTGACGGAGGAGCGTAGAGGAGTGTAAATGGGTAACAGATGGGTGTAGAGGGGTGTACATGGGTGACAGAGGGGTGTAGAGGAGTGTACATGGGTGACAGAGGGGTGTAGAGGAGTGTACATGGGTAACAGAGGAGTGTAGAGGAGTGTACAGAGAACTACATTACCATTACTTGATTAACTGTTGTATATTATATAAAATATTTAACGAAAATATATATTATAGTTTAAGTTCCTTTTTCCACTCCTTTTTCCATAATTCCTGAGATAAGTAGTTCCGGCCCTAGAGTGTTATATATATTAGCGTCTGTAGCATGTATCAGGAACATGTTATCAAACCTGTGTCTTTTTTACAGAGGACTGATGCCCGGTGAAAAGGTGAACGTGTCATACACCCCGTCAGCTGCAAGAAAGGAACCACGAAACAGGTAATTAATATTTATATTAATTACTGATAACATCAGGCTAGATGTAAAATCTAGACCTGCAGACATGTCATAGTCTTTCTCGTATACATGAAGATATATGTGTTTTTAATAAGTATATCGTCTATGGACAGCTTTATATATAACACAACCATATCTCAGGTACAGAGATTAGGAACATTCCAAAGTTGGCGAGTATAAAGGTAGCAGAAAGGTGAACATGGGTAGCAGGAGTGTAGAGGAGTGTACATGGGTGTGAGAGGGGTGTAGAGGAGTGTACATGGGTGACAGAGGAGCGTAGAGGAGTGTAAATGGGTAACAGAGGAGTATACATGGGTGACAGGGGGACGTAGGGGGTGAAAGAGGGGTGTAAGGGGTGATAGAGGGGTGTACATAGGTGACAGAGGGGTGTTGGGGGTGTAGAGGAGTGTACATGGGTGACAGAGGATCGTAGAGTAGCGTACATGGGTGACAGGGGGACGTAGGGGGTTAAAGAGGGTTGTACGGGGTGATAGAAGGGTGTACATAGGCGAAAGAGGTGTGTTGGGGATGTAGAGATGTGTACATGGGTGGCAGAGTGGTTTAGAGGAGTGTATATGAGTGATAGATGGGTGTAAATGGGTGAAAGGGGGCATAGGGGGGTGACAGAGTGGTGTACATTGGTGACAGAGAGGTGTTGGGGGTGTAGATTAGTGTACGTGGGTGACAGAGGAGCGCAGAGTAGTATACATTGATAAAAGAAGTTTTTAGGGGTGTACAATGGTGATAGAGGGGTTTAGAGGAGTGTACATGGGTGACGGAGGAGCTTAGAGGAGTGTCAATGGGTAACAGATGGGTGTAGAGGGGTGTACATGGTTGACAGAGCGGTGAAGAGGAGTGAACATGTGTAACAGAGGGGTGTAGAGGAGTGTACATGGGTGACAGAGGGGTGTAGAGGAGTGTACATTGGTGACAGAGGGGTGTAGAGGAGTGTACATGGGTAACAGAGGAGTGTAGAGGAGTGTACAGAGGCCTACATCACCATTACTTGATTAACTGTTGTATATTATATAAAACATTTAGATAAAATATTTTACAAAAATATACATTATATTTTAAGTTCCTTTTTCCACTCCTTTTTCCATAATTCCTGAGTTAAGTAGTTCTGGCCCTAGAGTGTTATATATATATTAGCGTCTGTAGCATGTATCAGGAACATGTTATCATACCTGTGTCTTTTTTTACAGATGACTGATGACCAGTGAAAAGGTGAACGTGACATATACCCCCGTCAGCTGCGAGAAAGGAACCACAAAACAGGTAATTAATATTTATATTAATTACTGATAACAATCAGGCTAGATGTAAAATTTAGACCTGCAGACATGTCATAGTCTTTCCCGTATACATGAAGATATATGTGTTTTTACTAAGTATATCGTCTATGGACATCTTTATATATAACACAACCATATCTCAGGTACAGAGATTAGGAACATTCCAAAGTTGACGAGCAAAAAGGTAGCAGAAAGGTGAACATGGGTAACAGGAGTGTTGAGGAGTGTACATGGGTGGCAGAGTGGTTTAGAGGAGTGTACATGGGTGATAGATTTGTGTACATGGGTGACAGGGGGCGTAGGGGGTGACAGAGGGGTGTACATGGGTGACAGAGGTAATGGGTGTGTAGAGGAGTGTACATGGGTGATAGGGGAGCATAGAGGAGTGTACATGGTAACAGAGGAGTGTAGAGGAGTGTACATGGGTGTCAGAGGGGTGTAGAGGAGTGTACATGGGTGACAGAGGAGCGTAGAGGAGTGTACATGGGTAACAGAGGAGTATACATGGGTGACAGGGGGACGTAGGGGGTGAAAGAGGGGTGTACGGGGTGATAGAGGGGTGTACATAGGTGACAGAGGGGTGTTGGGGGTGTAGAGGTGTGTAAATGGGTGGCAGAGTGGTTCAGAGGAGTGTATATGAGTGATAGATGGGTGTAAATGGATGAAAGGCGGCGTAGGGGGTGACAGAGTGGTGTACATTGGTGACAGAGAGGTGTTGGGGGTGTAGAGGAGTGTACGTGGGTGACAGAGGAGCGCAGAGTAGTATACATGGATAACAGAAGAGTGTAGGGGTGTACATTGGTGATAGAGGGGTGTAGAGGAGTGTACATGGGTGACGGAGGAGCTTAGAGGAGTGTAAATGGGTAACAGATGGGTGTAGAGGGGTGTACATGGGTGACAGAGTGGTGTAGAGGAGTGTACATGGGTGACAGAGGAGCGTAGAGGAGTGTACATGGGTAACAGAGGAGTATACATGGGTGACAGGGGGACGTAGGGGGTTGAAAGAGGGGTGTACGGGGTGATAGAGTGGTGTACATATGTGACAGAGGGGTGTTGGGGGTGTAGAGGTGTGTACATGGGTGGCAGAGTGGTTTAGAGCAGTGTATATGAGTGATAGATGGGTGTAAATGGGTGAAAGGGGGCGTAGGGGGTGATAGAGTGGTGTACATTGGTGACAGAGAGGTGTTGGGGGTGTAGAGGAGTGTACGTGGGTGACAGAGGAGCGCAGAGTAGTATACATGGATAACAGAAGGGTGTAGGGGTGTACATTGGTGATAGAAGGGTGTAGAGGAGTGTACATGGGTGACGGAAGAGCTTAGAGGAGTGTACATGGGTAACAGATGGGTGTAGAGGTGTGTACATGGGTGACAGAGCGGTGTAGAGGAGTGTACATGGGTGACAGAGGGGTGTAGAGGAGTGTACATGGGTGACAGAGGGGTGTAGAGGAATGTACATGGGTGACAGAGGGGTGTAGAGGAGTGTTCATGGGTAACAGAGGAGTGTATAGGAGTGTACAGAGGCCTACATTAACATTACTTGATTAACTGTTGTATATTATATAAAACATTTAGATAAAATATTTTACAAAAATACACATTATATTTTAAGTTCCTTTTTCCACTCCTTTTTCCATAATTCCTGAGATAAGTAGTTCTGTTCCTAGAGTGTTATATATATTAGCGTCTGTAGCATGTATCAGGAACATGTTATCATACCTGTGTCTTTTTTACAGAGGACTGATGCCCGGTGAAAAGGTGAACGTGTCACATACCCCCGTCAGCTGCAAGAAAGGAACCACGAAACAGATAATTAATATTTATATTAATTACTGATAACAATCAGGCTAGATGTAAAATCTAGACCTGCAGACATGTCATAGTCTTTCCCGTATACATGAAGATATATGTGTTTTTAATAAGTATATCGTCTATGGACAGCTGTATATATAACACAACCATATCTCAGGTACAGAGATTAGGAACATTCCAAAGTTGACGAGTAAAAAGTTAGCAGAAAGGTGAACATGGGTAACAGGAGTGTCGAGGAGTGTACATGGGTGATAGATGGGTGTACATGGGCGACAGTGGGCGTAGGGAGTGACAGAGGGGTGCACATGGGTGACAGAGAGGTGTTGGGTGTGTAGAGGAGTGTACATGGGTGATAGAGGAGCGTAGAGGAGTGTACATGGTAACAGAGGAGTGGTGTCAGAGGAGTGTAGAGGAGTGTACATGGGTGACATAGGATCAAAGAGTAGTGTACATGGGTGACAAGGGGACGTAGGGGGTGAAAGAGGGGTGTATGGGGTGATAGAGGGGTGTACATAGGTGACAGAGGGGTGTTGGCTGTGTAGAGGTGTGTACATGGGTGGCAGAGTGGTTCAGAGGAGTGTATATGAGTGATAGATGGGTGTAAATGGGTGAAAGGGGGCGTAGGGGGTGACAGAGTGGTGTATATTGGTGACAGAGAGGTGTTGGGGGTGTAGAGGAGTGTACGTGGGTGACAGAGGAGCGCAGAGTAGTATACATGGATAACAGAAGGGTGTAGGGGTGTACATTGGTGATAGAAGGGTGTAGAGGAGTGTACATGGGTGACGGAAGAGCTTAGAGGAGTGTACATGGGTAACAGATGGGTGTAGAGGTGTGTACATGGGTGACAGAGCGGTGTAGAGGAGTGTACATGGGTGACAGAGGGGTGTAGAGGAGTGTACATGGGTGACAGAGGGGTGTAGAGGAATGTACATGGGTGACAGAGGGGTGTAGAGGAGTGTTCATGGGTAACAGAGGAGTGTATAGGAGTGTACAGAGGCCTACATTAACATTACTTGATTAACTGTTGTATATTATATAAAACATTTAGATAAAATATTTTACAAAAATACACATTATATTTTAAGTTCCTTTTTCCACTCCTTTTTCCATAATTCCTGAGATAAGTAGTTCTGTTCCTAGAGTGTTATATATATTAGCGTCTGTAGCATGTATCAGGAACATGTTATCATACCTGTGTCTTTTTTACAGAGGACTGATGCCCGGTGAAAAGGTGAACGTGTCACATACCCCCGTCAGCTGCAAGAAAGGAACCACGAAACAGATAATTAATATTTATATTAATTACTGATAACAATCAGGCTAGATGTAAAATCTAGACCTGCAGACATGTCATAGTCTTTCCCGTATACATGAAGATATATGTGTTTTTAATAAGTATATCGTCTATGGACAGCTGTATATATAACACAACCATATCTCAGGTACAGAGATTAGGAACATTCCAAAGTTGACGAGTAAAAAGTTAGCAGAAAGGTGAACATGGGTAACAGGAGTGTCGAGGAGTGTACATGGGTGATAGATGGGTGTACATGGGCGACAGTGGGTGTAGGGAGTGACAGAGGGGTGCACATGGGTGACAGAGAGGTGTTGGGTGTGTAGAGGAGTGTACATGGGTGATAGAGGAGCGTAGAGGAGTGTACATGGTAACAGAGGAGTGGTGTCAGAGGAGTGTAGAGGAGTGTACATGGGTGACATAGGATCAAAGAGTAGTGTACATGGGTGACAAGGGGACGTAGGGGGTGAAAGAGGGGTGTATGGGGTGATAGAGGGGTGTACATAGGTGACAGAGGGGTGTTGGCTGTGTAGAGGTGTGTACATGGGTGGCAGAGTGGTTCAGAGGAGTGTATATGAGTGATAGATGGGTGTAAATGGGTGAAAGGGGGCGTAGGGGGTGACAGAGTGGTGTATATTGGTGACAGAGAGGTGTTTGGGGTGTAGAGGAGTGTACGTGGGTGACAGAGGAGCGCAGAGTAGTATACATGGATAACAGAAGGGTGTAGGGGTGTACATTGGTGATAGAAGGGTGTAGAGGAGTGTACATGGGTGACGGAGGAGCTTAGAGGAGTGTAAATGGGTAAAAGATGGGTGTAGAGGGGTGTACATGAGTGACAAAGGGGTGTAGAGGAGTGTACATGGGTGACAGAGGGGTGTAGAGTAGTGTACATGGGTGACAGAGGATCGTAAAGTAGTGTACATGGGTGACAGGGGGACGTAGGGGTTGAAAGAGGGGTGTACGGGGTGATAGAAGGGTGTACGTAGGTGACAGAGGGGTGTTGGGGGTGTAGAGATGTGTACATGGGTGGCAGAGTGGTTTAGAGGAGTGTATATGAGTGATAGATGGGTGTAAATGGGTGAAAGTGGGCGTAGGGGGTGACAGAGTGGTGTACATTGGTGACAGAGAGGTGTTGGGGGTGTAGAGGAGTGTATGTGGGTGGCAGAGGAGCGCAGAGTAGTATACATGGATAACAGAAGGGTGTAGGGGTGTACATTGGTGATAGAGGGGTGTAGAGGAGTGTACATGGGTGACGGGGAGCTTAGAGGAGTGTAAATGGGTAACAGATGGGTGTAGAGGGTTGTACATGGGTGACAGAGCGGTGTAAAGGAGTGTACATTAGTGACAGAGGGGTGTAGAGGAGTGTACATGGGTGACAGAGGGGTGTAGAGGAGTGTATATGGGTGACAGAGGGGTGTAGAGGAGTGTACATGGGTAACAGAGGAGTGAAGAGGAGTGTACAGAGGCCTACATTACCATTACTTGATTAACTGTTGTATATTATATAAAAGATTTAGATAAAATATTTTACAAAAATATACATTATATTTTAAGTTCCTTTTTTCACTCCTTTTTCTATAATTCCTGAAATAAGTAGTTCTGGCCCTAGAGTGTTATATATATTAGCATCTGTAGCATGTATCAGGAACATGTTATCATACCTGTGTCTTTTTTACAGAGGACTGATGCCCTGTGAAAAGGTGAATGTGACATATTCCCCCGTCAGCTGCAAGAAAGGAACCACGAAACAGGTAATTAATATTTATATTAATTACTGATAACAATCAGGCTAGATGTAAAATCTAGACCTGCAGACATGTCATAGTCTTTCCCGTATACATGAAGATATATGTGTTTTTAATAAGCATATTGTCTATGGACAGCTTTATATATAACACAACCATATCTCAGGTACAGAGATTAGGAACATTCTAAAGTTGACGAGTAAAAAGGTAGCAGAAAGGTGAACATGGGTAACAGGAGTGTCGAGGTTTGTACATGGGTGATAGATGGGGGTACATGGGTGACAGTGGGCGTAGGGAGTGACAGAGGGGTGTACATGGGTGACAGAGAGGTGTTGGGTGTGTAGAGGAGTGTACATGGGTGATAGAGGAGCGTAGAGGAGTGTACATGGTAACAGAGGAGTGGTGTCAGAGGGGTGTAGAGGAGTGTACATGGGTGACAGAGGATCGTAGAGTAGTGTACATGGGTGACAGGGGGACGTAGGGGGTGAAAGAGGGGTGTACGGGGTGATAGAAGGGTGTACATAGGTGACAGAGGTGTGTTGGGGGTGTAGAGATGTGTACTTGGGTGGCAGAGTGGTTTAGAGGAGTGTATATGAGTGATAGATGGGTGTAAATGGGTGAAAGGGGGCGTAGGGGGTGAAAGAGGGGTGTACGGGGTGATAGAGGGGTGTACATAGGTGACAGAGGGGTGTTGGGGGTGTAGAGGTGTGTTCATGGGTGGCAGAGTGGTTCAGAGGAGTGTATATGAATGATAGATGGGTGTTAATGGGTGAAAGGGGGCGTAGGGGGTGACAGAGTGGTGTATATTGGTGAAAGAGAGGTGTTTGGGGTGTAGAGGAGTGTAAGTGGGTGACAGAGGAGCGCAGAGTAGTATACATGGATAACAGAAGGGTGTAGGGGTGTACATTGGTGATAGAAGGGTGTAGAGGAGTGTACATGGGTGACGGAGGAGCTTAGAGGAGTGTAAATGGGTAACAGATGGGTGTAGAGGGGTGTACATGGGTGACAAAGGGGTGCAGAGGAGTGTACATGGGTGACAGAGGGGTGTAGAGGAGTGTACAAGGGTGACAGAGGATCGTCGAGTAGTGTACATGGGTGACAGGGGGACGTAGGGGTTGAAAGAGTGGTGTACGGGGTGATAGAAGGGTGTACGTAGGTGACAGAGGGGTGTTGGGGGTGTAGAGATGTGTACATGGGTGGCAGAGTGGTTTAGAGGAGTGTATATGAGTGATAGATGGGTGTAAATGGGTGAAAGTGGGCGTAGGGGGTGACAGAGTGGTTTACATTGGTGACAGAGAGGTGTTGGGGGTGTAGAGGAGTGTATGTGGGTGGCAGAGGAGCGCAGAGTAGTATACATGGATAACAGAAGGGTGTAGGGGTGTACATTGGCGATAGAAGGGTGTAGAGGAGTGTACATGGGTGACGGGGAGCTTAGAGGAGTGTAAATGGGTAACAGATGGGTGTAGAGGGGTGTACATGGGTGACAGAGCGGTGTAGAGGAGTGTACATGGGTGACAGAGGGGTGTAGAGGAGTGTACATGGGTGACAGAGGGGTGTAGAGGAGTGTACATGGGTGACAGAGGGGTGTAGAGGAGTGTACATGGGTGACAGAGGGGTGTAGAGGAGTGTACATGGGTGACAGAGGGGTGTAGAGGAGTGTACATGGGTAACAGAGGAGTGAAGAGGAGTGTACAGAGGCCTACATTACCATTACTTGATTAACTGTTGTATATTCTATAAAACATTTAGATAAAATATTTTACAAAAATATACATTATATTTTAAGTTCCTTTTTTCACTCCTTTTTCTATAATTCCTGAGATAAGTAGTTCTGGCCCTAGAGTGTTATATATATATTAGCGTCTGTAGCATGTATCAGGAACATGTTATCATACCTGTGTCTTTTTTACAGAGGACTGATGCCCTGTGAAAAGGTGAACGTGACATATTCCCCCGTCAGCTGCAAGAAAGGAACCACGAAACAGATAATTAATATTTATATTAATTACTGATAACAATCAGGCTAGATGTCAAATCTAGACCTGCAGACATGTCATAGTCTTTCCCGTATACATGAAGATATATGTGTTTTTAATAAGTATATCGTCTATGGACAGCTTTATATATAACACAACCATATCTCAGGTACAGAGATTAGGAACATTCTAAAGTTGACGAGTAAAAAGGTAGCAGAAAGGTGAACATGGGTAACAGGAGTGTCGAGGAGTGTACATGGGTGATAGATGGGGGTACATGGGTGACAGTAGGCATAGGGAGTGACAGAGGGGTGTACATGGGTGACAGAGAGGTGTTGGGTGTGTAGAGGAGTGTACATGGGTGATAGAGGAGCGTAGAGGAGTGTACATGGTAACAGAGGAGTGGTGTCAGAGGGGTGTAGAGGAGTGTACATGGGTGACATAGGATCAAAGAGTAGTGTACATGGGTGACAAGGGGACGTAGGGGGTGAAAGAGGGGTGTATGGGGTGATAGACGGGTGTACATAGGTGACAGAGGGGTGTTGGCGGTGTAGAGGTGTGTACATGGGTGGCAGAGTGGTTCAGAGGAGTGTATATGAGTGATAGATGGGTGTAAATGGGTGAAAGGGGGCGTAGGGGGTGACAGAGTGGTGTATATTGGTGACAGAGAGGTGTTGGGTGTGTAGAGGAGTGTACATGGGTGATAGAGGAGCGTAGAGGAGTGTACATGGTAACAGAGGAGTGGTGTCAGAGGAGTGTAGAGGAGTGTACATGGGTGACATAGGATCAAAGAGTAGTGTACATGGGTGACAAGGGGACGTAGGGGGTGAAAGAGGGGTGTATGGGGTGATAGAGGGGTGTACATAGGTGACAGAGGGGTGTTGGCGGTGTAGAGGTGTGTACATGGGTGGCAGAGTGGTTCAGAGGAGTGTATATGAGTGATAGATGGGTGTAAATGGTTGAAAGGGGGCGTAGGGGGTGACAGAGTGGTGTATATTGGTGACAGAGAGGTGTTTGGGGTGTAGAGGAGTGTACGTGGGTGACAGAGGAGCGCAGAGTAGTATACATGGATAACAGAAGGGTGTAGGGGTGTACATTGGTGATAGAAGGGTGTAGAGGAGTGTACATGGGTGACTTAGGAGCTTAGAGGAGTGTAAATGGGTAAAAGATGGGTGTAGAGGGGTGTACATGGGTGACAAAGGGGTGTAGAGGAGTGTACATGGGTGACAGAGGGGTGTAGAGTAGTGTACATGGGTGACAGAGGATCGTAGAGTAGTGTACATGGGTGACAGGGGGATGTAGGGGTTGAAAGAGGGGTGTACGGGGTGATAGAAGGGTGTACGTAGGTGACAGAGGTGTGTTGAGGATGTAGAGATGTGTACATGGGTGGCAGAGTGGTTTAGAGGAGTGTATATGAGTGATAGATGGGTGTAAATGGGTGAAAGGGGGCATAGGGGGGTGACAGAGTGGTGTACATTGGTGACAGAGAGGTGTTGGGGGCGTAGATTAGTGTACGTGGGTGACAGAGGAGCGCAGAGTAGTATACATGGATAACAGAAGGGTTTAGGGGTGTACAATGGTGATAGAGGGGTTTAGAGGGGTCTACATGGGTGACGGAGGAGCTTAGAGGAGTGTCAATGGGTAACAGATGGGTGTAGAGGAGTGTACATGGTTGACAGAGCGGTGTAGAGGAGTGAACATGTGTAACAGAGGGGTGTAGAGGAGTGTACATGGGTGACAGAGGGGTGTGGAGGAGTGTACATGGGTGACAGAGGGGTGTAGAGGAGTGTACATGGGTAACAGAGGAGTGTAGAGGAGTGTACAGAGGCCTACATCACCATTACTTGATTAACTGTTGTATATTATATAAAACATTTAGATAAAATATTTTACAAAAATATACATTATATTTTAAGTTCCTTTTTCCACTCCTTTTTCCATAATTCCTGAGTTAAGTAGTTCTGGCCCTAGAGTGTTATATATATATTAGCGTCTGTAGCATGTATCAGGAACATGTTATCATACCTGTGTCTTTTTTTACAGATGACTGATGACCAGTGAAAAGGTGAACGTGACATATACCCCCGTCAGCTGCGAGAAAGGAACCACAAAACAGGTAATTAATATTTATATTAATTACTGATAACAATCAGGCTAGATGTAAAATTTAGACCTGCAGACATGTCATAGTCTTTCCCGTATACATGAAGATATATGTGTTTTTACTAAGTATATCTTCTATGGACATCTTTATATATAACACAACCATATCTCAGGTACAGAGATTAGGAACATTCCAAAGTTGACGAGCAAAAAGGTAGCAGAAAGGTGAACATAGGTAACAGGAGTGTTGAGGAGTGTACATGGGTGGCAGAGTGGTTTAGAGGAGTGTACATGTGTGATAGATTTGTGTACATGGGTGACAGGGGGCGTAGGGGGTGACAGAGGGGTGTACATGGGTGACAGAGGTGTTGGGTGTGTAGAGGAGTGTACATGGGTGATAGGGGAGCATAGAGGAGTGTACATGGTAACAGAGGAGTGTAGAGGAGTGTACATGGGTGACAGAGTGGTGTAGAGGAGTGTACATGGGTGACAGAGGAGCGTAGAGGAGTGTACATGGGTAACAGAGGAGTATACATGGGTGACAGGGGGACGTAGGGGGTTGAAAGAGGGGTGTACGGGGTGATAGAGTGGTGTACATAGGTGACAGAGGGGTGTTGGGGGTGTAGAGGTGTGTACATGGGTGGCAGAGTGGTTTAGAGCAGTGTATATGAGTGATAGATGGGTGTAAATGGGTGAAAGGGGGCATAGGGGGTGATAGAGTGGTGTACATTGGTGATAGAGAGGTGTTGGGGGTGTAGAGGAGTGTACGTGGGTGACAGAGGAGCGCAGAGTAGTATACATGGATAACAGAAGGGTGTAGGGGTGTACATTGGTGATAGAGGGGTGTAGAGGAGTGTACATGGGTAAAGGAGGAGCGTAGAGGAGTGTAAATGGGTAACAGATGGGTGTAGAGGGGTGTACATGGGTGACAGAGCGGTGTAGAGGAGTGTACATGGGTGACAAAGGGGTGTAGAGGAGTGTACATGGGTGACAGAGGATCGTAGAGTAGTGTACATGGGTGACAGGGGGACGTAGGGCGTGAAAGAGGGGTGTACTGGGTGATAGAAGGGTGTACATAGGTGACAGAGGTGTGTTGGGGGTGTCAAGATGTGTACTTGGGTGGCAGAGTGGTTTAGAGGAGTGTATATGAGTGATAGATGGGTGTAAGTGGGTGAAAGGGGGCGTAGGGGGTGACAGAGTGGTGTACATTGGTGACAGAGAGGTGTTGGGGGTGTAGAGGAGTGTATGTGGGTGACAGAGGAGTGCAGAGTAGTATACATGGATAACAGAAGGGTGTAGGGGTGTACATTGGTGATAGAGGGGTGTAGAGGAGTGTACATGGGTGACGGAGGAGTGTAAATGGGTAACATATGGGTGTAGAGGGGTGTACATGGGTGACAGAGGGTTGTAGAGGAGTGTACATGGGTGACAGAGGGGTGTAGAGGAGTGTCCATGGGTGACAGAGGGGTGTAGAGGAGTGTACATGGGTGACAGAGGGGTGTAGAGGAGTGTACATGGATAACAGAGGAGTGTACAGAGGCCAACATTACCACTACTTGATTAACTGTTGTATATTATATAAAACATTTAGATAAAATATTTTACAAAAATATACATTATATTTTAAGTTCCTTTTTCCACTCCTTTTTCCATAATTCCTGAGTTAAGTAGTTCTGGCCCTAGAGTGTTATTTATATTAGCGTCTGTAGCATGTATCAGGAACATGTTATCATACCTGTGTCTTTTTTTACAGATGACTGATGCCCGGTGAAAAGGTGAACGTGACATATACCCCCGTCAGCTGCAAGAAAGGAACCACGAAACAGGTAATTAATATTTATATTAATTACTGATAACAATCAGGCTAGATGTAAAATCTAGACCTGCAGACATGTCATAGTCTTTCCGTATATATGAAGATATATGTGTTTTTAAGAAGTATATCGTCAATGGACAGCTTTATATATAACACAACCATATCTCAGGTACAGAGATTAGGAACATTCCAAAGTTGACGAGTAAAAAGGTAGCAGAAAGGGGAACATTGGTAACAGCAGTGTCGAGGAGTGTACATGAGTGGCAGAGTGGTTTAGAGGAGTGTACATGGGTGATAGATGGGTGTACATGGGTGACAGGGGGCGTAGGGGGTGACAGAGGGGTGTACATGGGTGACAGAGGTGTTAGGTGTGTAGAGGAGTGTACATGGGTAATAGGGGAGCATAGAGGAGTGTACATGGTAACAGAGGAGTGTAGAGGAGTGTACATGGGTGTCAGAGGGGTGTAGAGGAGTGTACATGGGTGACAGAGGAGCGTAGAGGAGTGTACATGGGTAACAGAGGAGTGTACATGGGTGACAGGGGGACGTAGGGGATTAAAGAGGGGAGTACGGGGTGATAGAGGGGTGTACATAGGTGACAGAGGGGTGTTGGGGGTGTAGAGGTGTGAACATGGGTGGCAGAGTGGTTCAGAGGAGTGTATATGAGTGATAGATGGGTGTAAATGGGTGAAAGGGGGCGTAGGGGGTGACAGAGTGGTGTACATTGGTGACAGAGAGGTGTTGGGGGTGTAGAGGAGTGTACATGGGTGACAGAGGGGTGTAGAGGAGTGTACATGGGTGACAGAGGATCATAGAGTAGTGCACATGGGTGACAGGGGGACTTAGGGGGTGAAAGAGGGGTGTATGGGGTGATAGAAGGGTGTACACAGGTGACAGAGGGGTGTTGGGGGTGACAGAGGAGCGCAGAGTAGTATACATGGATAACAGAAGGGTGTAGGGGTGTACATTGGTGATAGAAGGGTGTAGAGGAGTGTACATGGGTGACGGAGGAGCTTAGAGGAGTGTACATGGGTAACAGATGGGTGTAGAGGGGTGTACATGGGTGACAGAGCGGTGTAGAGGAGTGTACATGGGTGACAGAGGGGTGTAGAGGAGTGTACATGGGTGACAGAGGATCGTAGAGTAGTGTACATGGGTGACAGGGGGACGTAGAGGGTGAAAGAGGGGTGTACGGGGTGATAGAAGGGTGTACGTAGGTGACAGAGCGGTGTTGGGGTGTAGAGATGTGTACATGGGTGGCAGAGTGGTTTAGAGGAGTGTATATTAGTGATAGATGGGTGTATATTTGTGAAAGGGGGCGTAGGGGGTGACAGAGTGGTGTACATTGGTGACAGAGAGGTGTTGGGGGTGCAGAGGAGTGTACGTGGGTGGCAGAGGAGCGCAGAGTAGTATACATGGATAACAGAAGGGTGTAGGGGTGTACATTGGTGATAGAAGGGTGTAGAGGAGTGTACATGGGTGACGGGGAGCTTAGAGGAGTGTAAATGGGTAACAGATGGGTGTAGAGGGGTGAACATGGGTGACAGAGCGGTGTAGAGGAGTGTACATGGGTGACAAAGGGGTGTAGAGGAGTGTACATGGGTGACAGAGGGGTGTAGAGGAGTGTACATGGGTGACAGAGGGGTGTAGAGGAGTGTACATGGGTAACAGAGGAGTGAAGAGGAGTGTACAGAGTCCTACATTACCATTACTTGATTAACTGTTGTATATTATATAAAACATTTAGATAAAATATTTTACAAAAATACACATTATATTTTAAGTTCCTTTTTCCACTCCTTTTTCCATAATTCCTGAGATAAGTAGTTCTGTTCCTAGAGTGTTATATATATTAGCGTCTGTAGCATGTATCAGGAACATGTTATCATACCTGTGTCTTTTTTACAGAGGACTGATGCCCGGGGAAAAGGTGAACGTGTCACATACCCCCGTCAGCTGCAAGAAAGGAACCACGAAACAGGTAATTAATATTTATATTAATTACTGATAACAATCAGGCTAGATGTAAAATCTAGACCTGCAGACATGTCATAGTCTTTCCCGTATACATGAAGATATATGTGTTTTTAATAAGTATATCGTCTATGGACAGCTTTATATATAACACAACCATATCTCAGGTACAGAGATTAGGAACATTCCAAAGTTGACGAGTAAAAAGGTAGCAGAAAGGTGAACATGGGTAACAGGAGTGTCGAGGAGTGTACATGGGTGATAGATGGGTGTACATGGGCGACAGTGGGCGTAGGGAGTGACAGAGGGGTGCACATGGGTGACAGAGAGGTGTTGGGTGTGTAGAGGAGTGTACATGGGTGATAGAGGAGCGTAGAGGAGTGTACATGGTAACAGAGGAGTGGTGTCAGAGGAGTGTAGAGGAGTGTACATGGGTGACATAGGATCAAAGAGTAGTGTACATGGGTGACAAGGGGACGTAGGGGGTGAAAGAGGGGTGTATGGGACGATAGAGGGGTGTACATAGGTGACAGAGGGGTGTTGGCGGTGTAGAGGTGTGTACATGGGTGGCAGAGTGGTTCAGAGGAGTGTATATGAGTGATAGATGGGTGTAAATGGGTGAAAGGGGGCGTAGGGGGTGACAGAGTGGTGTATATTGGTGACAGAGAGGTGTTTGGGGTGTAGAGGAGTGTATGTGGGTGACAGAGGAGCGCAGAGTAGTATACATGGATAACAGAAGGGTGTAGGGGTGTACATTGGTGATAGAAGGGTGTAAAGGAGTGTACAAGGGTGACGGAGGAGCTTAGAGGAGTGTACATGGGTAACAGAGGAGTGAAGAGGAGTGTACAGAGTCCTACATTACCATTACTTGATTAACTGTTGTATATTATATAAAACATTTAGATAAAATATTTTACAAAAATACACATTATATTTTAAGTTCCTTTTTCCACTCCTTTTTCCATAATTCCTGAGATAAGTAGTTCTGTTCCTAGAGTGTTATATATATTAGCGTCTGTAGCATGTATCAGGAACATGTTATCATACCTGTGTCTTTTTTACAGAGGACTGATGCCCGGGGAAAAGGTGAACGTGTCACATACCCCCGTCAGCTGCAAGAAAGGAACCACGAAACAGGTAATTAATATTTATATTAATTACTGATAACAATCAGGCTAGATGTAAAATCTAGACCTGCAGACATGTCATAGTCTTTCCCGTATACATGAAGATATATGTGTTTTTAATAAGTATATCGTCTATGGACAGCTTTATATATAACACAACCATATCTCAGGTACAGAGATTAGGAACATTCCAAAGTTGACGAGTAAAAAGGTAGCAGAAAGGTGAACATGGGTAACAGGAGTGTCGAGGAGTGTACATGGGTGATAGATGGGTGTACATGGGCGACAGTGGGCGTAGGGAGTGACAGAGGGGTGCACATGGGTGACAGAGAGGTGTTGGGTGTGTAGAGGAGTGTACATGGGTGATAGAGGAGCGTAGAGGAGTGTACATGGTAACAGAGGAGTGGTGTCAGAGGAGTGTACATGGGTGACATAGGATCAAAGAGTAGTGTACATGGGTGACAAGGGGACGTAGGGGGTGAAAGAGGGGTGTATGGGACGAGAGAGGGGTGTACATAGGTGACAGAGGGGTGTTGGCGGTGTAGAGGTGTGTACATGGGTGGCAGAGTGGTTCAGAGGAGTGTATATGAGTGATAGATGGGTGTAAATGGGTGAAAGGGGGCGTAGGGGGTGACAGAGTGGTGTATATTGGTGACAGAGAGGTGTTTGGGGTGTAGAGGAGTGTATGTGGGTGACAGAGGAGCGCAGAGTAGTATACATGGATAACAGAAGGGTGTAGGGGTGTACATTGGTGATAGAAGGGTGTAAAGGAGTGTACAAGGGTGACGGAGGAGCTTAGAGGAGTGTACATGGGTAACTGAGGAGTGAAGAGGAGTGTACAGAGTCCTACATTACCATTACTTGATTAACTGTTGTATATTATATAAAACATTTAGATAAAATATTTTACAAAAATACACATTATATTTTAAGTTCCTTTTTCCACTCCTTTTTCCATAATTCCTGAGATAAGTAGTTCTGTTCCTAGAGTGTTATATATATTAGCGTCTGTAGCATGTATCAGGAACATGTTATCATACCTGTGTCTTTTTTACAGAGGACTGATGCCCGGGGAAAAGGTGAACGTGTCACATACCCCCGTCAGCTGCAAGAAAGGAACCACGAAACAGGTAATTAATATTTATATTAATTACTGATAACAATCAGGCTAGATGTAAAATCTAGACCTGCAGACATGTCATAGTCTTTCCCGTATACATGAAGATATATGTGTTTTTAATAAGTATATCGTCTATGGACAGCTTTATATATAACACAACCATATCTCAGGTACAGAGATTAGGAACATTCCAAAGTTGACGAGTAAAAAGGTAGCAGAAAGGTGAACATGGGTAACAGGAGTGTCGAGGAGTGTACATGGGTGATAGATGGGTGTACATGGGCGACAGTGGGCGTAGGGAGTGACAGAGGGGTGCACATGGGTGACAGAGAGGTGTTGGGTGTGTAGAGGAGTGTACATGGGTGATAGAGGAGCGTAGAGGAGTGTACATGGTAACAGAGGAGTGGTGTCAGAGGAGTGTAGAGGAGTGTACATGGGTGACATAGGATCAAAGAGTAGTGTACATGGGTGACAAGGGGACGTAGGGGGTGAAAGAGGGGTGTATGGGACGATAGAGGGGTGTACATAGGTGACAGAGGGGTGTTGGCGGTGTAGAGGTGTGTACATGGGTGGCAGAGTGGTTCAGAGGAGTGTATATGAGTGATAGATGGGTGTAAATGGGTGAAAGGGGGCGTAGGGGGTGACAGAGTGGTGTATATTGGTGACAGAGAGGTGTTTGGGGTGTAGAGGAGTGTATGTGGGTGACAGAGGAGCGCAGAGTAGTATACATGGATAACAGAAGGGTGTAGGGGTGTACATTGGTGATAGAAGGGTGTAAAGGAGTGTACAAGGGTGACGGAGGAGCTTAGAGGAGTGTAAATGGGTAAAAGATGGGTGTAGAGGGGTGTACATGGGTGACAAAGGGGTGTAGAGGAGTGTACATGGGTGACAGAGGGGTGTAGAGTAGTGTACATGGGTGACAGAGGGACGTAGGGGTTGAAAGAGGGGTGTACGGGGTGATAGAAGGGTGTACGTAGGTGACAGAGGGGTGTTGGGGGTGTAGAGATGTGTACATGGGTGGCAGAGTGGTTTAGAGGAGTGTATATGAGTGATAGATGGGTGTAAATGGGTGAAAGTGGGCGTAGGGGGTGACAGAGTGGTGTACATTGGTGACAGAGAGGTGTTGGGGGTGTAGAGGAGTGTATGTGGGTGGCAGTGGAGCGCAGAGTAGTATACATGGATAACAGAAGGGTGTAGGGGTGTACATTGGTGATAGAAGGGTGTAGAGGAGTGTACATGGGTGACGGGGAGCTTAGAGGAGTGTAAATGGGTAACAGATGGGTGTAGAGGGGTGTACATGGGTGACAGAGCGGTGTAGAGGAGTGTACATGGGTGACAGGGGGGTGTAGAGGAGTGTACATGGGTGACAGAGGGGTGTAGAGGAGTGTACATGGGTGACAGAGGGGTGTAGAGGAGTGTACATGGGTAACAGAGGAGTGAAGAGGAGTGTACAGAGGCCTACATTACCATTACTTGATTAACTGTTGTATATTCTATAAAACATTTAGATAAAATATTTTACAAAAACATACATTATATTTTAAGTTCCTTTTTTCACTCCTTTTTCTATAATTCCTGAGATAAGTAGTTCTGGCCCTAGAGTGTTATATATATTAGCGTCTGTAGCATGTATCAGGAACATGTTATCATACCTGTGTCTTTTTTACAGAGGACTGATGCCCTGTGAAAAGGTGAACGTGACATATTCCCCCGTCAGCTGCAAGAAAGGAACCACGAAACAGATAATTAATATTTATATTAATTACTGATAACAATCAGGCTAGATGTCAAATCTAGACCTGCAGACATGTCATAGTCTTTCCCGTATACATGAAGATATATGTGTTTTTAATAAGTATATCGTCTATGGACAGCTTTATATATAACACAACCATATCTCAGGTACAGAGATTAGGAACATTCTAAAGTTGACGAGTAAAAAGGTAGCAGAAAGGTGAACGTGGGTAACAGGAGTGTCGAGGAGTGTACATGGGTGATAGATGGGGGTACATGGGTGACAGTAGGCGTAGGGAGTGACAGAGGGGTGTACATGCATGACAGAGAGGTGTTGGGTGTGTAGAGGAGTGTACATGGGTGATAGAGGAGCGTAGAGGAGTGTACATGGTAACAGAGGAGTGGTGTCAGAGGGGTGTAGAGGAGTGTACATGGGTGACAGAGGATCATAGAGTAGTGTACATGGGTGACAGGGGGACATAGGGGGTGAAAGAGGGGTGTACGGGGTGATAGAAGGGTGTACATAGGTGACAGAGGTGTGTTGGGGGTGTAGAGATGTGTACTTGGGTGGCAGAGTGGTTTAGAGGAGTGTATATGAGTGATAGATGGGTGTAAATGGGTGAAAGGGGGCGTAGGGGATGACAGAGTGGTGTACATTGGTGACAGAGAGGTGTTGTGGGTGTAGAGGAGTGTATGTGGGTGACAGAGGAGTGCAGAGTAGTATACATGGATAACAGAAGGGTGTAGGGGTGTACATTGGTGATAGAGGGGTGTAGAGGAGTGTACATGGGTGACGGAGGAGTGTAAATGGGTAACATATGGGTGTAGAGGGGTGTACATGGGTGACAGAGGGGTGTAGAGGAGTGTACATGGGTGACAGAGGGGTGTAGAGGAGTGTACATGGGTGACAGAGGGAAGTAGAGGAGTGTACATGGGTGACAGAGGGGTGTAGAGGAGTGTACATGGGTAACATAGGAGTGTACAGAGGCCTACATTACCATTACTTGATTAACTGTTGTATATTATATAAAACATTTAGATAAAATATTTTACAAAAATATACATTATATTTTAAGTTCCTTTTTCCACTCCTTTTTCCATAATTCCTGAGTTAAGTAGTTCTGGCCCTAGAGTGTTATATATATATTAGCGTCTGTAGCATGTATCAGGAACATGTTATCATACCTGTGTCTTTTTTTACAGATGACTGATGCCCGGTGAAAAGGTGAACGTGACATATACCCCCGTCAGCTGCAAGAAAGGAACCACGAAACAGGTAATTAATATTTATATTAATTACTGATAACAATCAGGCTAGATGTAAAATCTAGACCTGCAGACATGTCATAGTCTTTCCGTATATATGAAGATATATGTGTTTTTAATAAGTATATCGTCTATGGACAGCTTTATATATAACACAACCATATCTCAGGTACAGAGATTAGGAACATTCCAAAGTTGAAGAGTAAAAAGGTAGCAGAAAGGGGAACATTGGTAACAGCAGTGTTGAGGAGTGTACATGGGTGGCAGAGTGGTTTAGAGGAGTGTACATGGGTGATAGATGGGTGTACATGGGTGACAGGGGGCGTAGGGGGTGACAGAGGGGTGTACATGGGTGACAGAGGTGTTGGGTGTGTAGAGGAGTGTACATGGGTATTAGGAGAGCATAGAGGAGTGTACATGGTAACAGAGGAGTGTAGAGGAGTGTACATGGGTGTCAGAGGGGTGTAGAGGAGTGTACATGGGTGACAGAGGGGTGTAGAGGAGTGTACATGGGTGACAGAGGATCATAGAGTAGTGTACATGGGTGACAGGGGGACATAGGGGGTGAAAGAGGGGTGTACGGGGTGATAGAAGGGTGTACACAGGTGACAGAGGGGCGTTGGGGGTGTAGAGATGTGTACATGGGTGGCAGAGTGGTTTAGAGGAGTGTATATGAGTGATAGATGGGTGTAAATGGGTGAAACTGGGCGTAGGGGGTGACAGAGTGGTGTACATTGGTGACAGAGAGGTGTTGGGGGTGTAGAGGAGTGTACGTGGGTGACAGAGGAGCGCAGAGTAGTATACATGGATAACAGAAGGGTGTAGGGGTGTACATAGGTGATAGAAGGGTGTAGAGGAGTGTACATGGGTGACGGAGAAGCTTAGAGGAGTGTAAATGGGTAACAGATGGGTGTAGAGGGGTGTACATGGGTGACAGAGGGGTGTAGAGGAGTGTACATGGGTGACAGAGGGGTGTAGAGGAGTGTACATGGGTGACAGAGGATCGTAGAGTAGTGTACATGGGTGACAGGGGGACGTAGGGGGTGAAAGAGGAGTGTACGGGGTGATAGAAGGGTGTACGTAGGTGACAGAGGGGTGTTGGGGGTGTAGAGATGTGTACATGGGTGGCAGAGTTGTTTAGAGGAGTGTATATGAGTGATAGATGGGTGAAAGGGGGCATAGGGGGTGACAGAGTGGTGTACATTGGTGACAGAGAGGTGTTGGGGGTGTAGAGGAGTGTACGTAGGTGACAGAGGAGCGCAGAGTAGTATACATGGATAACAGAAGGGTGTAGGGGTGTACATTGGTGATAGAAGGGTGTAGGGGAGTGTACATGGGTGACGGGGGAGCTTAGAGGAGTGTAAATGGGTAACAGATGGGTGTAGAGGGGTGTACATGGGTGACAGAGCGGTGTAGAGGAGTGTACATGGGTGACAGAGGGGTGTAGAGGAGTGTACATGGGTGACAGAGGGGTGTAGAGGAGTGTACATGGGTAACAGAGGAGTGAAGAGGAGTGTACAGAGGCCTACATTACCATTACTTGATTAACTGTTGTATATTATATAAAACATTTAGATAAAATATTTTACAAAAATATACATTATATTTTAAGTTCCTTTTTTCACTCCTTTTTCTATAATTCCTGAGATAAGTAGTTCTGGCCCTAGAGTGTTATATATATTAGCGTCTGTAGCATGTATCAGGAACATGTTATCATACCTGTGTCTTTTTTACAGAGGACTGATGCCCTGTGAAAAGGTGAACGTGACATATTCCCCCGTCATTTGCAAGAAAGGAACCACGAAACAGGTAATTATTATTTATATTAATTACTGATAACAATCAGGCTAGATGTAAAATCTAGACCTGCAGATATGCCATAGTCTTTCCCGTATACGTGAAGATATAGGTGTTTTTAATAAGTATATCGTCTATGGACAGCTTTATATATAACACAACCATATCTCAGGTACAGAGATTAGGAACATTCTAAAGTTGACGAGTAAAAAGGTAGCAGAAAGGTGAATATGGGTAACAGGAGTGTCGAGGAGTGTACATGGGTGATAGATGGGGGTACATGGGTGACAGTGGGCGAAGGGAGTGACAGGGGTGTACATGGGTGACAGAGAGGTGTTGGGTGTGTAGAGGAGTGTACATGGGTTATAGAGGAGCGTAGAGGAGTGTACATGGTAACAGAGGAGTGGTGTCAGAGGGGTGTAGAGGAGTGTACATGGGTGACAGAGGATCGTAGAGTAGTGTACATGGGTGATAGGGGGACGTAGGGGGTGAAAGAGGGGTGTACGGGGTGATAGAAGGGTGTACATAGGTGACAGAGGTGTGTTGGGGGTGTAGAGATGTGTACTTGGGTGGCAGAGTGGTTTAGAGGAGTGTATATGAGTGATAGATGGGTGTAAATGGGTGAAAGGGGGCGTAGGGGGTAACAGAGTGGTGTACATTGGTGACAGAGAGGTGTTGGGGGTGTAGAGGAGTGTACGTGGGTGACAGAGGAGCGCAGAGTAGTATACATGGATAACAGAAGGGTGTAGGGGTGTACATAGGTGATAGAAGGGTGTAGAGGAGTGTACATGGGTGACGGAGAAGCTTAGAGGAGTGTAAATGGGTAACAGATGGGTGTAGAGGGGTGTACATGGGTGACAGAGGGGTGTAGAGGAGTGTACATGGGTGACAGAGGGGTGTAGAGGAGTGTACATGGGTGACAGAGGATCGTAGAGTAGTGTACATGGGTGACAGGGGGACGTAGGGGGTGAAAGAGGAGTGTACGGGGTGATAGAAGGGTGTACGTAGGTGACAGAGGGGTGTTGGGGGTGTAGAGATGTGTACATGGGTGGCAGAGTTGTTTAGAGGAGTGTATATGAGTGATAGATGGGTGAAAGGGGGCATAGGGGGTGACAGAGTGGTGTACATTGGTGACAGAGAGGTGTTGGGGGTGTAGAGGAGTGTACGTAGGTGACAGAGGAGCGCAGAGTAGTATACATGGATAACAGAAGGGTGTAGGGGTGTACATTGGTGATAGAAGGGTGTAGAGGAGTGTACATGGGTGACGGGGGAGCTTAGAGGAGTGTAAATGGGTAACAGATGGGTGTAGAGGGGTGTACATGGGTGACAGAGCGGTGTAGAGGAGTGTACATGGGTGACAGAGGGGTGTAGAGGAGTGTACATGGGTGACAGAGGGGTGTAGAGGAGTGTACATGGGTAACAGAGGAGTGAAGAGGAGTGTACAGAGGCCTACATTACCATTACTTGATTAACTGTTGTATATTATATAAAACATTTAGATAAAATATTTTACAAAAATATACATTATATTTTAAGTTCCTTTTTTCACTCCTTTTTCTATAATTCCTGAGATAAGTAGTTCTGGCCCTAGAGTGTTATATATATTAGCGTCTGTAGCATGTATCAGGAACATGTTATCATACCTGTGTCTTTTTTACAGAGGACTGATGCCCTGTGAAAAGGTGAACGTGACATATTCCCCCGTCATTTGCAAGAAAGGAACCACGAAACAGGTAATTATTATTTATATTAATTACTGATAACAATCAGGCTAGATGTAAAATCTAGACCTGCAGATATGCCATAGTCTTTCCCGTATACATGAAGATATAGGTGTTTTTAATAAGTATATCGTCTATGGACAGCTTTATAGATAACACAACCATATCTCAGGTACAGAGATTAGGAACATTCTAAAGTTGACGAGTAAAAAGGTAGCAGAAAGGTGAATATGGGTAACAGGAGTGTCGAGGAGTGTACATGGGTGATAGATGGGGGTACATGGGTGACAGTGGGCGAAGGGAGTGACAGGGGTGTACATGGGTGACAGAGGGGTGTAGAGGAGTGTACATGGGTGACAGAGGGGTGTAGAGGAGTGTACATGGGTGACAGAGGATCGTAGAGTAGTGTACATGGGTGACAGGGGGACGTAGGGGGTGAAAGAGGAGTGTACGGGGTGATAGAAGGGTGTACGTAGGTGACAGAGGGGTGTTGGGGGTGTAGAGATGTGTACATGGGTGGCAGAGTTGTTTAGAGGAGTGTATATGAGTGATAGATGGGTGAAAGGGGGCATAGGGGGTGACAGAGTGGTGTACATTGGTGACAGAGAGGTGTTGGGGGTGTAGAGGAGTGTACGTAGGTGACAGAGGAGCGCAGAGTAGTTTACATGGATAACAAAAGGGTGTAGGGGTGTACATTGGTGATAGAAGGGTGTAGAGGAGTGTACATGGGTGACGGGGGAGCTTAGAGGAGTGTAAATGGGTAACAGATGGGTGTAGAGGGGTGTACATGGGTGACAGAGCGGTGTAGAGGAGTGTACATGGGTGACAGAGGGGTGTAGAGGAGTGTACATGGGTGACAGAGGGGTGTAGAGGAGTGTACATGGGTAACAGAGGAGTGAAGAGGAGTGTACAGAGGCCTACATTACCATTACTTGATTAACTGTTGTATATTATATAAAACATTTAGATAAAATATTTTACAAAAATATACATTATATTTTAAGTTCCTTTTTTCACTCCTTTTTCTATAATTCCTGAGATAAGTAGTTCTGGCCCTAGAGTGTTATATATATTAGCGTCTGTAGCATGTATCAGGAACATGTTATCATACCTGTGTCTTTTTTACAGAGGACTGATGCCCTGTGAAAAGGTGAACGTGACATATTCCCCCGTCATTTGCAAGAAAGGAACCACGAAACAGGTAATTATTATTTATATTAATTACTGATAACAATCAGGCTAGATGTAAAATCTAGACCTGCAGACATGCCATAGTCTTTCCCGTATACATGAAGATATAGGTGTTTTTAATAAGTATATCGTCTATGGACAGCTTTATATATAACACAACCATATCTCAGGTACAGAGATTAGGAACATTCTAAAGTTGACGAGTAAAAAGGTAGCAGAAAGGTGAATATGGGTAACAGGAGTGTCGAGGAGTGTACATGGGTGATAGATGGGGGTACATGGGTGACAGTGGGCGAAGGGAGTGACAGGGGTGTACATGGGTGACAGAGAGGTGTTGGGTGTGTAGAGGAGTGTACATGGGTTATAGAGGAGCGTAGAGGAGTGTACATGGTAACAGAGGAGTGGTGTCAGAGGGGTGTAGAGGAGTGTACATGGGTGACAGAGGATCGTAGAGTAGTGTACATGGGTGATAGGGGGACGTAGGGGGTGAAAGAGGGGTGTACGGGGTGATAGAAGGGTGTACATAGGTGACAGAGGTGTGTTGGGGGTGTAGAGATGTGTACTTGGGTGGCAGAGTGGTTTAGAGGAGTGTATATGAGTGATAGATGGGTGTAAATGGGTGAAAGGGGGCGTAGGGGGTAACAGAGTGGTGTACATTGGTGACAGAGAGGTGTTGGGGGTGTAGAGGAGTGTATGTGGGTGACAGAGGAGTGCAGAGTAGTATACATGGATAACAGAAGGGTGTAGGGGTGTACATTGGTGATAGAGGGGTGTAGAGGAGTGTACATGGGTGACGGAGGAGTGTAAATGGGTAACAGATGGGTGTAGAGGGGTGTACATGGGTGACAGAGGGGTGTAGAGGAGTGTACATGGGTGACAGAGGGGTGTAGAGGAGTGTACATGGGTGACTGAGGGGTGTAGAGGAGTGTACATGGGTGACAGAGGGGTGTAGAGGAGTGTACATGGGTAACAGAGGAGTGTACAGAGGCCTACATTACCATTACTTGATTAACTGTTGTATATTATATAAAACATTTAGATAAAATATTTTACAAAAATATACATTATATTTTAAGTTCCTTTTTCCACTCCTTTTTCCATAATTACTGAGTTAAGTAGTTCTGGCCCTAGAGTGTTATATATATATTAGCATCTGTAGCATGTATCAGGAACATGTTATCATACCTGTGTCTTTTTTTACAGATGACTGATGCCCGGTGAAAAGGTGAACGTGACATATACCCCCGTCAGCTGCAAGAAAGGAACCACGAAACAGGTAATTAATATTTATATTAATTACTGATAACAATCAGGCTAGATGTAAAATCTAGACCTGCAGACATGTCATAGTCTTTCTCGTATACATGAAGATATATGTGTTTTTAATAAGTATATCGTCTATGGACAGCTTTATATATAACACAACCATATCTCAGGTACAGAGATTAGGAACATTCCAAAGTTAACGAGTAAAAAGGTAGCAGAAAGGGGAACATTGGTAACAGCAGTGTTGAGGAGTGTACATGGGTGGCAGAGTGGTTTAGAGGAGTGTACATGGGTGATAGATGGGTGTACATGGGTGACAGGGGGCGTAGGGGGTGACAGAGGGGTGTACATGGGTGACTGAGGTGTTGGGGGTGTAGAGGAGTGTACGTGGGTGACAGAGGAGCGCAGAGTAGTATACATGGATAACAGAAGGGTGTAGGGGTGTACATTGGTGATAGAGGGGTGTAGAAGAGTGTACATGGGTGACGGAGGAGCTTAGAGGAGTGTAAATGGGTAACAGATGGGTGTAGAGGGGTGGACATGGGTGACAGAGTGGTGTAGAGGAGTGTACATGGGTGACAAAGGGGTGTAGAGGAGTGTACATGGGTGACAGAGGGGTGTAGAGGAGTGTACATGGGTGACAGAGGGGTGTAGAGGAGTGTACTTGGGTGGCAGAGTGGTTTAGAGGAGTGTATATGAGTGATAGATGGGTGTAAATGGGTGAAAGGGGGCGTAGGGGGTAACAGAGTGGTGTACATTGGTGACAGAGAGGTGTTGGGGGTGTAGAGGAGTGTATGTGGGTGACAGAGGAGTGCAGAGTAGTATACATGGATAACAGAAGGGTGTAGGGGTGTACATTGGTGATAGAGGGGTGTAGAGGAGTGTACATGGGTGACGGAGGAGTGTGGAGGAGTGTAGAGGAGTGTAAATGGGTAAGAGATGGGTGTAGAGGGATGTACATGGGTGACAGAGGGGTGTAGAGGAGTGTACATGGGTGACAGAGGGGTGTAGAGGAGTGTATATGGGTGGCAGAGGGGTGTAGAGGAGTGTACATGGGTGACAGTGGGGTGTAGAGGAGTGTACATGGGTAACAGAGGAGTGTAGAGGACTGTACAGAGGCCTACATTACCATTACTTGATTAACTGTTGTATATTATATAAAACATTTAGATAAAATATTTTACAAAAATATACATTATATTTTAAGTTCCTTTTTCCACTCCTTTTTCCATAATTCCTGAGTTAAGTAGTTCTAGCCATAGAGTGTTATATATATTAGCGTCTGTAGCATGTATCAGGAACATGTTATCATACCTGTGTCTTTTTTTACAGATGACTGATGCCCGACATATACCCCCGTCAGCTGCAAGAAAGGAACCACGAAACAGGTAATTAATATTTATATTAATTACTGATAACAATCAGGCTAGATGTAAAATCTAGACCTGCAGACATGTCATAGTCTTTCCCGTATATATGAAGATATATGTGTTTTTAATAAGTATATCGTCTATGGACAGCTTTATATATAACACAACCATATCTCAGGTACAGTGATTAGGAACATTCCAAAGTTGACGAGTAAAAAGGTAGCAGAAAGGGGAACATTGGTAACAGCAGTGTCGAGGAGTGTACATGGGTGGCAGAGTGGTTTAGAGGAGTGTACATGGGTGATAGATGGTTGTAAATGGGTGAAAGGGGGCGTAGGGGATGACAGAGTGGTGTACATTGGTGACAGAGAGGTGCTGGGGGTGTAGAGGAGTGTACGTGGGTGACAGAGGAGCGCAGAGTAGTATACATGGATAACAGAAGGGTGTAGGGGTGTACATAGGTGATAGAAGGGTGTAGAGGAGTGTACATGGGTGACGGAGAAGCTTAGAGGAGTGTAAATGGGTAACAGATTGGTGTAGAGGGGTGTACATGGGTGACAGAGGGGTGTAGAGGAGTGTACATGGGTGACATAGGGGTGTAGAGGAGTGTACATGGGTGACAGAGGATCGTAGAGTAGTGTACATGGGTGACAGGGGGACGTAGGGGGTGAAAGAGCGGTGTACGGGGTGATAGAAGGGTGTACGTAGGTGACAGAGGGGTGTTGGAGGTGTAGAGATGTGTACATGGGTGGCAGAGTGGTTTAGAGGAGTGTATATGAGTGATAGATGGGTGAAAGGGGGCAGAGGGGGTGACAGAGTGGTGTACATTGGTGACAGAGAGGTGTTGGGGGTGTAGAGGAGTGTAAGTGGGTGACAGAGGAGCGCAGAGTAGTATACATGGATAACAGAAGGGTGTAGGGGTGTACATTGGCGATAGAAGGGTATAGAGGAGTGTACATGGGTGACGGGGGAGCTTAGAGGAGTGTAAATGGGTAACAGATGGGTGTAGAGGGGTGTACATGGGTGAGAGAGCGTTGTAGAGGAGTGTACATGGGTGACAGAGGGGTGTAGAGGAGTGTACATGGGTGACAGAGGGGTGTAGAGGAGTGTACATGGGTGACAGAGGGGTGTAGAGGAGTGTACATGGGTAACAGAGGAGTGTAGAGGAGTGTACAGAGGCCTACATTACCATTACTTGATTAACTGTTATATATTATATAAAAAAATTTAGATAAAATATTTTACAAAAATATACATTATATTTTAAGTTCCTTTTTTCACTCCTTTTTCTATAATTCCTGAGATAAGTAGTTCTGGCCCTAGAGTGTTATATATATTAGCGTCTGTAGCATGTATCAGGAACATGTTATCATACCTGTGTCTTTTTTACAGAGGACTGATGCCCTATGTAAAGGTGAACGTGACATATTCCCCCGTCAGCTGCAAGAAAGGAACCACGAAACAGGTAATTAATATTTATATTAATTACTGATAACAATCAGGCTAGATGTCAAATCTAGACCTGCAGACATGTCATAGTCTTTCCCGTATACATGAAGATATATGTGTTTTTAATAAGTTTATTGTCTATGGACAGCTTTATATACAACACAACCATATCTCAGGTACAGAGATTAGGAACATTCCAAAGTTGACGAGTAAAAAGGTAGCAGAAAGGGGAACATGGGTAACAGGAGTGTCGAGGAGTGTACATGGGTGGCAGAGTGGTTTAGAGGAGTGTTCATGGGTGATAGATGGGTGTACATGGGAGACAGGGGGCATAGGGGGTGACACAGGGGTGTACATGGGTGACAGAGGTGTTGGGTGTGTAGAGGAGTGTACATGGGTGATAGAGGAGCGTAGAGGAGTGTACATGGTAACAGAGGAGTGTAGAGGAGTGTACATGGGTGACAGAGGATCGTAGAGTAGTGTACATGGGTGATAGGGGGACGTAGGGGGTGAAAGAGGGCTGTACGGGGTGATAGAAGGGTGTACATAGGTGACAGTGGGGTGTTGGGGGTGTAGAGATGTGATAGAGGAGCGTATAGGAGTGTACATGGTAACAGAGGAGTGTAGAGGAGTGTACATGGGTGTCAGAGGGGTGTAGAGGAGTGTACATTGGTGACGGAGGATCGTAGAGTAGTGTACATGGGTGACAGGGTGACGTAGGGGGTGAAAGAGGGGTGTACAGGGTTTAAGAAGGGTGTACATAGGTGACAGAGGGGTGTTGGGGGTGTAGAGATGTGTACATGGGTGACAGAGAGGTGTTGGGGGTGTAGAGGAGTGTACGTGGGTGACAGAGGAGCGCAGAGTAGTATACATGGATAACAGAAGGGTGTAGGGGTGTACATTGGTGATAGAGGGGTGTAGAGGAGTGTACATGGGTGACGGAGGAGTGTAAATGGGTAACAGATGGGTGTAGAGGGGTGTACATGGGTGACAGAGGGGTGTAGAGGAGTGTACATGGGTGACAGAGGGGTGTAGAGGAGTGTACATGGGTAACAGAGGAGTGTAGAGGAGTGTACAGAGGCCTACATTACCATTACTTGATTAACTGTTGTATATTATATAAAATATTTTACGAAAATATGTATTATATTTTAAGTTCCTTTTTCCACTCCTTTTTCCATAATTCCTGAGATAAGTAGTTCCGGCCCTAGAGTGTTATATATATTAGCGTCTGTAGCATGTATCAGGAACATGTTATTAAACCTGTGTCTTTTTTTACAGAGGACTGATGCCCGTGAAAAGGTGAACGTGTCATATACCCCGTCAGCTGCAAGAAAGGAACCACGAAACAGGTAATTAATATTTATATTAATTACTGATAACAATCAGGCTAGATGTAAAATCTAGACCTGCAGACATGTCATAGTCTTTCCCGTATACATGAAGATATATGTGTTTTTAATAAGTATATCGTCTATGGACAGCTTTATATATAACACAACCATATCTCAGGTACAGAGATTAGGAACATTCCAAAGTTGACGAGTAAAAAGGTAGCAGAAAGGTGAACATGGGTAACAGGAGTGTCGAGGAGTGTACATGGGTGATAGATGGGTGTACATGGGTGACAGTGGGCGTAGGGAGTAACAGAGGGGGGAACATGGGTGACAGAGAAGTGTTGGGTGTGTAGAGGAGTGTACATGGGTGATAGAGGAGCGTAGAGGAGTGTACATGGTAACAGAGGAGTGGTGTCAGAGGGGTGTAGAGGAGTGTACATGGGTGACAGAGGATCGTAGAGTAGTGTACATGGGTGACAAGGGGACGTAGGGGGTGAAAGAGGGGTGTACGGGGTGATAGAGGGGTGTACATAGGTGACAGAGGGGTGTTGGGGGTGTTGAGGTGTGTACATGGGTGGCAGAGTGGTTCAGAGGGGTGTATATGAGTGATAGATGGGTGTAAATGGGTGAAAGGGGGAATAGGGGGTGACAGAGTGGTGTACATTGGTGACAGAGAGGTGTTGGGGGTGTAGAGGAGTGTACGTGGGTGACAGAGGAGCGCAGAGTAGTATACATGGATAACAGAAGGGTGTAGGGGTGTACATTGGTGATATAAGGGTGTAGAGGAGTGTACATGGGTGACGGAGGAGCTTAGAGGAGTGTAAATGGGTAACAGATGGGTGTAGAGGGGTGTACATGGGTGACAAAGGGGTGTAGAGGAGTGTACATGGGTGACAGAGGGGTGTAGAGGAGTGTACATGGGTGACAGAGGATCGTAGAGTAGTGTACATGGGTGACAGGGGGACGTAGGGGTGAAAGAGGGGTGTACGGGGTGATAGAAGGGTGTACGTAGGTGACAGAGGGTTGTTGGGGTGTAGAGATGTGTACATGGGTGGCAGAGTGGTTTAGAGGAGTGTATATGAGTGATAGATTGGTGTAAATGGGTGAAAGGGGGCGTAGGGGGTGACAGAGTGGTGTAAATTGGTGACAGAGAGGTGTTAGGGGTGTAGAGGAGTGTACGTGGGTGGCAGAGGAGCGCAGAGTAGTATACATGGATAACAGAAGGGTGTAGGGGTGTACATTGGTGATAGAAGGGTGTAGAGGAGTGTACATGGGTGACGGTTGAGCTTAGAGGAGTGTACATGGGTAACAGATGGGTGTAGAGGGGTGTACATGGGTGACAGAGCGGTGTAGAGGAGTGTACATGGGTGACAGAGGGGTGTAGAGGAGTGTACATGGGTGACAGAGGGGTGTAGAGGAGTGTACATGGGTGACAGAGGGGTGTAGAGGAGTGTACATGGGTAACAGAGGAGTGAAGAGGAGTGTACAGAGGCCTACATTACCATTACTTGATTAACTGTTGTATATTATATAAAACATTTAGATAAAATATATTACAAAAATATACATTATATTTTAAGTTCCTTTTTCCACTCCTTTTTCTATAATTCCTGAGATAAGTAGTTCTGGCCCTAGAGTGTTATATATATTAGCGTCTGTAGCATGTATCAGGAACATGTTATCATACCTGTGTCTTTTTTACAGAGGACTAATGCCCGGTGAAAAGGTGAACGTGTCATATACCCCCGTTAGCTGCAAGAAAGGAACCACGAAACAGGTAATTAATATTTATATTAATTACTGATAACAATCAGGCTAGATGTAAAATCTAGACCTGCAGACATGTCATAGTCTTTCCCGTATACATGAAGATATATGTGTTTTTAATAAGTATATTGTCTATGGACAGCTTTATATATAACACAACCATATCTCAGGTACAGAGATTAGGAACATTCCAAAGTTGACGAGTAAAAAGGTAGCAGAAAGGTGAACATGGGTAACAGGAGTGTCGAGGAGTGTACATGGGTGATAGATGGGTGTACATGGGTGACAGTGGGCGTAGGGAGTAACAGAGGGGGGAACATGGGTGACAGAGAGGTGTTGGGTGTGTAGAGGAGTGTACATGGGTGATAGAGGAGCGTAGAGGAGTGTACATGGTAACAGAGGAGTGGTGTCAGAGGGGTGTAGAGGAGTGTACATGGGTGACAGAGGATCGTAGAGTAGTGTACATGGGTGACAAGGGGACGTAGGGGGTGAAAGAGGGGTGTACGGGGTGATAGAGGGGTGTACATAGGTGACAGAGGGGTGTTGGGGTGTAGAGGTGTGTACATGGGTGGCAGAGTGGTTCAGAGGAGTGTATATGAGTGATAGATGGGTGTAAACGGGTGAAAGGGGGCGTAGGGGGTGACAGAGTGGTGTACACTGGTGACAGAGAGGTGTTGGGGGTGTAGAGGAGTGTACGTGGGTGACAGAGGAGCGCAGAGTAGTATACATGGATAACAGAAGGGTGTAGGGGTGTACATTGGTGATAGAAGGGTGTAGAGGAGTGTACATGGGTGACGGAGGAGCTTAGAGGAGTGTAAATGGGTAACAGATGGGTGTAGAGGGGTGTACATGGGTGACAAAGGGGTGTAGAGGAGTGTACATGGGTGACAGAGGGGTGTAGAGGAGTGTACATGGGTGACAGAGGATCGTAGAGTAGTGTACATGGGTGACAGGGGGACGTAGGGGTGAAAGAGGGGTGTACGGGGTGATAGAAGGGTGTACGTAGGTGACAGAGGGGTGTTGGGGTGTAGAGATGTGTACATGGGTGGCAGAGTGGTTTAGAGGAGTGTATATGAGTGATAGATTGATGTAAATGGGTGAAAGGGGGCGTAGGGGGTGACAGAGTGGTGTAAATTGGTGACAGAGAGGTGTTGGGGGTGTAGAGGAGTGTACGTGGGTGGCAGAGGAGCGCAGAGTAGTATTCATGGATAACAGAAGGGTGTAGGGGTGTACATTGGTGATAGAAGGGTGTAGAGGAGTGTACATGGGTGACGGTTGAGCTTAGAGGAGTGTACATGGGTAACAAATGGGTGTAGAGGGGTGTACATGGGTGACAGAGCGGTGTAGAGGAGTGTACATGGGTGACAGAGGGGTGTAGAGGAGTGTACATGGGTGACAGAGGGGTGTAGAGGAGTGTACATGGGTGACAGAGGGGTGTAGAGGAGTGTACATGGGTGACAGAGAGGTGTAGAGGAGTGTACATGGGTGACAGAGGGGTGTAGAGGAGTGTACATGGGTAACAGAGGAGTGTACAGAGGCCTACATTACCATTACTTGATTAACTGTTGTATATTATATAAAACAGTTAGATAAAATATATTACAAAAATATACATTATATTTTAAGTTCCTTTTTCCACTCCTTTTTCTATAATTCCTGAGATAAGTAGTTCTAGCCCTAGAGTGTTATATATATTAGCGTCTGTAGCATGTATCAGGAACATGTTATCATACCTGTGTCTTTTTTACAGAGGACTAATGCCCGGTGAAAAGGTGAACGTGTCATATACCCCCGTTAGCTGCAAGAAAGGAACCACGAAACAGGTAATTAATATTTATATTAATTACTGATAACAATCAGGCTAGATGTAAAATCTAGACCTCCAGACATGTCATAGTCTTTCCCGTATACATGAAGATATATGTGTTTTTAATAAGTATATCGTCTATGGACAGCTTTATATATAACACAACCATATCTCAGGTACAGAGATTAGGAACATTCCAAAGTTGACGAGTAAAAAGGTAGCAGAAAGGTGAACATGGGTAACAGGAGTGTCGAGGAGTGTAGATGGGTGATAGATGGGTGTACATGGGTGACAGTGGGCGTAGGGAGTAACAGAGGGGGGAACATGGGTGACAGAGAGGTGTTGGGTGTGTAGAGGAGTGTACATGGGTGATAGAGGAGCGTAGAGGAGTGTACATGGTAACAGAGGAGTGGTGTCAGAGGGGTGTAGAGGAGTGTACATGGGTGACAGAGGATCGTAGAGTAGTGTACATGGGTGACAAGGGGGCGTAGGGGGTGAAAGAGGGGTGTACGGGGTGATAGAGGGGTGTACATAGGTGACAGAGGGGTGTTGGGGGTGTAGAGGTGTGTACATGGGTGGCATAGTGGTTCAGAGGAGTGTATATGAGTGATAGATGGGTGTAAATGGGTGAAAGGGGGCGTAGGGGGTGACAGAGTGGTGTACATTGGTGACAGAGAGGTGTTGGGGGTGTAGAGGAGTGTACGTGGGTGACAGAGGAGCGCAGAGTAGTATACATGGATAACAGAAGGGTGTAGGGGTGTACATTGGTGATAGAAGGGTGTAGAGGAGTGTACATGGGTGACGGAGGAGCTTAGAGGAGTGTAAATGGGTAACAGATGGGTGTAGAGGGGTGTACATGGGTGACAAAGGGGTGTAGAGGAGTGTACATGGGTGAAAGAGGGGTGTAGAGGAGTGTACATGGGTGACAGAGGATCGTAGAGTAGTGTACATGGGTGACAGGGGGACGTAGGGGTGAAAGAGGGGTGTACGGGGTGATAGAAGGGTGTACGTAGGTGACAGAGGGGTGTTGGGGTGTAGAGATGTGTACATGGGTGGCAGAGTGGTTTAGAGGAGTGTATATGAGTGATAGATTGGTGAAAGGGGGCGTAGGGGGTGACAGAGTGGTGTAAATTGGTGACAGAGAGGTGTTGGGGGTGTAGAGGAGTGTACGTGGGTGGCAGAGGAGCGCAGAGTAGTATACATGGATAACAGAAGGGTGTAGGGGTGTACATTGGTGATAGAAGGGTGTAGAGGAGTGTACATGGGTGACGGTTTAGCTTAGAGGAGTGTACATGGGTAACAGATGGGTGTAGAGGGGTGTACATGGGTGACAGAGCGGTGTAGAGGAGTGTACATGGGTGACAGAGGGGTGTAGAGGAGTGTACATGGGTAACAGAGGAGTGAAGAGGAGTGTACAGAGGCCTACATTACCATTACTTGATTAACTGTTGTATATTATATAAAACATTTAGTTAAAATATATTACAAAAATATACATTATATTTTAAGTTCCTTTTTCCACTCCTTTTTCTATAATTCCTGAGATAAGTAGTTCTGGCCCTAGAGTGTTATATATATTAGCGTCTGTAGCATGTATCAGGAACATGTTATCATACCTGTGTCTTTTTTACAGAGGACTAATGCCCGGTGAAAAGGTCAACGTGTCATATACCCCCGTTAGCTGCAAGAAAGGAACCACGAAACAGGTAATTAATATTTATATTAATTACTGATAACAATCAGGCTAGATGTAAAATCTAGACCTGCAGACATGTCATAGTCTTTCCCGTATACATGAAGATATATGTGTTTTTAATAAGTATATCGTCTATGGACAGCTTTATATATAACACAACCATATCTCAGGTACAGAGATTAGGAACATTCCAAAGTTGACGAGTAAAAAGGTAGCAGAAAGGTGAACATGGGTAACAGGAGTGTCGAGGAGTGTACATGGGTGATAGATGGGTGTACATGGGTGACAGTGGGCGTAGGGAGTAACAGAGGGGGGAACATGGGTGACAGAGAGGTGTTGGGTGTGTAGAGGAGTGTACATGGGTGATAGAGGAGCGTAGAGGAGTGTACATGGTAACAGAGGAGTGGTGTCAGACGGGTGTAGAGGAGTGTACATGGGTGACAGGATCGTAGAGTAGTGTACATGGGTGACAAGGGGACGTAGGGGGTGAAAGAGGGGTGTACGGGGTGATAGAGGGGTGTACATAGGTGACAGAGGGGTGTTGGGGGTGTAGAGGTGTGTACATGGGTGGCAGAGTGGTTCAGAGGAGTGTATATGAGTGATAGATGGGTGTAAATGGGTGAAAGGGGGCGTAGGGGGTGACAGAGTGGTGTACATTGGTGACAGAGAGGTGTTGGGGGTGTAGAGGAGTGTACGTGGGTGACAGAGGAGCGCAGAGTAGTATACATGGATAACAGAAGGGTGTAGGGGTGTACATTGGTGATAGAAGGGTGTAGAGGAGTGTACATGGGTGACGGAGGAGCTTAGAGGAGTGTAAATGGGTAACAGATGGGTGTAGAGGGGTGTACATGGGTGACAAAGGAGTGTAGAGGAGTGTACATGGGTGACAGAGGGGTGTAGAGGAGTGTACATGGGTGACAGAGGATCGTAGAGTAGTGTACATGGGTGACAGGGGGACGTAGGGGTGAAAGAGGGGTGTACGGGGTGATAGAAGGGTGTACGTAGGTGACAGAGGGGTGTTGGGGTGTAGAGATGTGTACATGGGTGGCAGAGTGGTTTAGAGGAGTGTATATGAGTGATAGATTGGTGTAAATGGGTGAAAGGGGGTGTAGGGGGTGACAGAGTGGTGTAAATTGGTGACAGAGAGGTGTTGGGGGTGTAGAGGAGTGTACGTGGGTGGCAGAGGAGCGCAGAGTAGTATACATGGATAACAGAAGGGTGTAGGGGTGTACATTGGTGATAGAAGGGTGTAGAGGAGTGTACATGGGTGACGGAGGAGCTTAGAGGAGTGTACATGGGTAACAGATGGGTGTAGAGGGGTGTACATGGGTGACAGAGCGGTGTAGAGGAGTGTACATGGGTGACAGAGGGGTGTAGAGGAGTGTACATGGGTGACAGAGGGGTGTAGAGGAGTGTACATGGGTGACAGAGGGGTGTAGAGGAGTGTACATGGGTAACAGAGGAGTGAAGAGGAGTGTACAGAGGCCTACATTACCATTACTTGATTAACTGTTGTATATTATATAAAACATTTAGATAAAATATATTACAAAAATATACATTATATTTTAAGTTCCTTTTTCTATAAATCCTGAGATAAGTAGTTCTGGCCCTAGAGTGTTATATATATTAGCGTCTGTAGCATGTATCAGGAACATGTTATCATACCTGTGTCTTTTTTACAGAGGACTAATGCCCGGTGAAAAGGTGAACGTGTCATATACCCCCGTTAGCTGCAAGAAAGGAACCACGAAACAGGTAATTAATATTTATATTAATTACTGATAACAATCAGGCTAGATGTAAAATCTAGACCTCCAGACATGTCATAGTCTTTCCCGTATACATGAAGATATATGTGTTTTTAATAAGTATATCGTCTATGGACAGCTTTATATATAACACAACCATATCTCAGGTACAGAGATTAGGAACATTCCAAAGTTGACGAGTAAAAAGGTAGCAGAAAGGTGAACATGGGTAACATGAGTGTCGAGGAGTGTACATGGGTGATAGATGGGTGTACATGGGTGACAGTGGGCGTAGGGAGTAACAGAGGGGGGAACATGGGTGACAGAGAGGTGTTGGGTGTGTAGAGGAGTGTACATGGGTGATAGAGGAGCGTAGAGGAGTGTACATGGTAACAGAGGAGTGGTGTCAGAGGGGTGTAGAGGAGTGTACATGGGTGACAGAGGATCGTAGAGTAGTGTACATGGGTGACAAGGGGACGTAGGGGGTGAAAGAGGGGTGTACGGGGTGATAGAGGGGTGTACATAGGTGACAGAGGGGTGTTGGGGGTGTAGAGGTGTGTACATGGGTGGCAGAGTGGTTCAGAGGAGTGTATATGAGTGATAGATGGGTGTAAATGGGTGAAAGGGGGCGTAGGGGGTGACAGAGTGGTGTACATTGGTGACAGAGAGGTGTTGGGGGTGTAGAGGAGTGTACGTGGGTGACAGAGGAGCGCAGAGTAGTATACATGGATAACAGAAGGGTGTAGGGGTGTACATTGGTGATAGAAGGGTGTAGAGGAGTGTACATGGGTGACGGAGGAGCTTAGAGGAGTGTAAATGGGTAACAGATGGGTGTAGAGGGGTGTACATGGGTGACAAAGGGGTGTAGAAGAGTGTACATGGGTGACAGAGGGGTGTAGAGGAGTGTACATGGGTGACAGAGGATCGTAGAGTAGTGTACATGGCTGACAGGGGGACGTAGGGGTGAAAGAGGGGTGTATGGGGTGATAGAAGGGTGTACGTAGGTGACAGAGGGGTGTTTGGGTGTAGAGATGTGTACATGGGTGGCAGAGTGCTTAAGAGGAGTGTATATGAGTGATAGATTGGTGTAAATGGGTGAAAGGGGGCGTAGGGGGTGACAGAGTGGTGTAAATTGGTGACAGAGAGGTGTTGGGGGTGTAGAGAAGTGTACGTGGGTGGCAGAGGAGCGCGGAGTAGTATACATGGATAACAGAAGGGTGTAGGGGTGTACATTAGTGATAGAAGGGTGTAGAGGAGTGTACATGGGTGACGGAGGAGCTTAGAGGAGTGTACATGGGTAAAAGATGGGTGTAGAGGGGTGTACATGGGTGACAGATCGGAGTAGAGGAGTGTACATGGGTGACAGAGGGGTGTAGAGGAGTGTACATGGGTGACAGAGGGGTGTAGAGGAGTGTACATGGGTGACAGAGGGGTGTAGAGGAGTGTACATGGGTAACAGAGGAGTGAAGAGGAGTGTACAGAGGCCTACATTACCATTACTTGATTAACTGTTGTATATTATATAAAACATTTAGATAAAATATATTACAAAAATATACATTATATTTTAAGTTCCTTTTTCCACTCCTTTTTCTATAATTCCTGAGATAAGTAGTTCTGGCCCTAGAGTGTTATATGTATTAGCGTCTGTAGCATGTATCAGGAACATGTTATCATACCTGTGTCTTTTTTACAGAGGACTAATGCCCGGTGAAAAGGTGAACGTGTCATATACCCCCGTTAGCTGCAAGAAAGGAACCACGAAACAGGTAATTAATATTTATATTAATTACTGATAACAATCAGGCTAGATGTAAAATCTAGACCTGCAGACATGTCATAGTCTTTCCCGTATACATGAAGATATATGTGTTTTTAATAAGTATATCGTCTATGGACAGCTTTATATATAACACAACCATATCTCAGGTACAGAGATTAGGAACATTCCAAAGTTGACGAGTAAAAAGGTAGCAGAAAGGTGAACATAGGTAACAGGAGTGTCGAGGAGTGTACATGGGTGATAGATGGGTGTACATGGGTGACAGTGGGCGTAGGGAGTAACAGAGGGGGGAACATGGGTGACAGAGAGGTGTTGGGTGTGTAGAGGAGTGTACATGGGTGATAGAGGAGCGTAGAGGAGTGTACATGGTAACAGAGGAGTGGTGTCAGAGGGGTGTAGAGTAGTGTACATGGGTGACAAGGGGACGTAGGGGGTGAAAGAGGGGTGTACGGGGTGATAGAGGGGTGTACATAGGTGACAGAGGGGTGTTGGGGGTGTAGAGGTGTGTACATGGGTGGCAGAGTGGTTCAGAGGAGTGTATATGAGTGATAGATGGGTGTAAATGGGTGAAAGGGGGCGTAGGGGGTGACAGAGTGGTGTACATTGGTGACTGAGAGGTGTTGGGGGTGTAGAGGAGTGTACGTGGGTGACAGAGGAGCGCAGAGTAGTATACATGGATAACAGAAGGGTGTAGGGGTGTACATTGGTGATAGAAGGGTGTAGAGGAGTGTACATGGGTGACGGAGGAGCTTAGAGGAGTGTAAATGGGTAACAGATGGGTGTAGAGGGGTGTACATGGGTGACAAAGGGGTGTAGAGGAGTGTACATGGGTGACAGAGGGGTGTAGAGGAGTGTACATGGGTGACAGAGGATCGTAGAGTAGTGTACATAGGTGACAGGGGGACGTAGGGGTGAAAGAGGGGTGTACGGGGTGATAGAAGGGTGTACGTAGGTGACAGAGGGGTGGTGGGGTGTAGAGATGTGTACATGGGTGGCAGAGTGGTTTAGAGGAGTGTATAAGAGTGATAGATGGCTGTAAATGGGTGAAAGGGGGCGTAGGGGGTGACAGAGTGGTGTACATTGGTGACAGAGAGATGTTGGGGGTGTAGAGGAGTGTACGTGGGTGACAGAGGAGCGCAGAGTAGTATACATGGATAACAGAAGGACGTAGGGGTGTACATTGGTGATAGAGGGGTGTAGAGGAGTGTACATGGGTGACTGAGGAGCTTAGAGGAGTGTAAATGGGTATCAGATGGGTGTAGAGGGGTGTACATGGGTGACAGAGCGGTGTAGAGGAGTGTACATGGGTGACAGAGGGGTGTAGAGGAGTGTACATGGGTGACAGAGGATCGTAGAGTAGTGTACATGGGTGACAAGGGGACGTAGGGGGTGAAAGAGGGGTGTACCGGGTGATAGAGGGGTGTACATAGGTGACAGAGGGGTGTTGGGGGTGTAGAGGTGTGTACATGGGTGGCAGAGTGGTTCAGAGGAGTGTATATGAGTGATAGATGGGTTTAAATGGGTGAAAGGCGGCGTAGGGGGTGACAGAGTGGTGTACATTGGTGACAGAGAGGTGTTGGGGGTGTAGAGGAGTGTACGTGGGTGACAGAGGAGCGCAGAGTAGTATACATGGATAACAGAAGGGTGTAGGGGTGTACACAGGTGATATAGGGGTGTAGAGGAGTGTACATGGGTGACGGAGGAGCTTAGAGAAGTGTAAATGGGTAACAGATGGGTGTAAAGGGGTGTACATGGGTGACAGAGCGGTGTAGAGGAGTGTACATGGGTGACAGAGGGGTGTAGAGGAGTGTACATGGGTGACAGAGGGGTGTAGAGGAGTGTACATGGGTGACAGAGGGGTGTAGAGGAGTGTACATGGGTAACAGAGGAGTGAAGAGGAGTGTACAGAGGCCTACATTACCATTACTTGATTAACTGTTGTATATTATATAAAACATAAAGATAAAATATATTACAAAAATATACATTATATTTTAAGTTCCTTTTTCCACTCCTTTTTCTATAATTCCTGAGATAAGTAGTTCTGGCCCTAGAGTGTTATATGTATTAGCGTCTGTAGCATGTATCAGGAACATGTTATCATACCTGTGTCTTTTTTACAGAGGACTAATGCCCGGTGAAAAGGTGAACGTGTCATATACCCCCGTCAGCTGCAAGAAAGGAACCACGAAACAGGTAATTAATATTTATATTAATTACTGATAACAATCAGGCTAGATGTAAAATCTAGACCTGCAGACATGTCATAGTCTTTCCCGTATACATGAAAATATGTGTTTTTAATAAGTATATCGTCTATGGACAGCTTTATATATAACACAACCATATCTCAGGTACAGAGATTAGGAACATTCCAAAGTTGACGAGTAAAAAGGTAGCAGAAAGGTGAACATGGGTAACAGGAGTGTCGAGGAGTGTACATTGGTGATAGATGGGTGTACATGGGTGACAGTGGGCGTAGGGAGTAACAGAGGGGGGGACATGGGTGACAGAGAGGTGTTGGGTGTGTAGAGGAGTGTACATGGGTGATAGAGGAGCGTAGAGGAGTGTACATGGTAACAGAGGAGTGGTGTCAGAGGGGTGTAGAGGAGTGTACATGGGTGACAGAGGATCGTAGAGTAGTGTACATGGGTGACAAGGGGACGTAGGGGGTGAAAGAGGGGTGTACGGGGTGATAGAGGGGTGTACATAGGTGACAGAGGGGTGTTGGGGGTGTAGAGGTGTGTACATGGGTGGCAGAGTGGTTTAGAGGAGTGTATATGAGTGATAGATGGGTTTAAAAGGGTGAAAGGGGGCGTAGGGGGTGACAGAGTGGCGTACATTGGTGACAGAGAGGTGTTGGGGGTGTAGAGGAGTGTACGTGGGTGACAGAGGAGCGCAGAGTAGTATACATGGATAACAGAAGGGTGTAGGGGTGTACATTGGTGATAGAGGGGTGTAGAGGAGTGTACATGGGTGACGGAGGAGCTTAGAGGAGTGTAAATGGGTAACAGATGGGTGTAGAGGGGTGTACATGGGTGACAGAGCGGTGAAGAGGAGTGTACATGGGTGACAGAGGGGTGTAGAGGAGTGTACATGGGTGACAGAGGGGTGTAGAGGAGTTTACATGGGTGACAGAGGATCATAGAGTAGTGTACATGGGTGACAGGGGGACGTAGGTGGTGAAAGATGGGTGTACGGGGTGATAGAAGGGTGTACACAGTTGACAGGGGGGTGTTGGGGTTGTAGAGATGTGTACATGGGTGGCAGAGTGGTTTAGAGAATTGTATATGAGTGATAGATGGGTGTACATGGGTTAAAGGGGGCGTAGGGGGTGACAGAGTGGTGTATATTGGTGACAGAGAGGTGTTGGGGGTGTAGAGGAGTGTTCGTGGGTGACAGAGGAGCGCAGAGTAGTATACATGGATAAAAGAAGGGTGTAGGGGTGTACATTGGTGATAGAAGGGTGTAGAGGAGTGTACATGGGTGACGGAGGAGCTTAAAGGAGTGTAAATGGGTAACAGATGGGTGTAGAGGAGTGTACATGGGTGACGGAGGGGTGTAGAGGAGTGTACATGGGTGACAGAGGGGTGTAGAGGAGTGTATATGGGTGACAGAGGATCGTAGAGTAGTGTACATGGGTGACAGGGGGACGTAGGGGTGAAAGAGGGGTGTACGGGGTGATAGAAGGGTGTACGTAGGTGACAGAGGGGTGTTGGGGTGTAGAGATGTGTACATGGGTGGCAGAGTGGTTTAGAGGAGTGTATATGAGTGATAGATTGGTGTAAATGGGTGAAAGGGGGTGTAGGGGGTGACAGAGTGGTGTAAATTGGTGACAGAGAGGTGTTGGGGGTGTAGAGGAGTGTACGTGGGTGGCAGAGGAGCGCAGAGTAGTATACATGGATAACAGAAGGGTGTAGGGGTGTACATTGGTGATAGAAGGGTGTAGAGGAGTGTACATGGGTGACGGAGGAGCTTAGAGGAGTGTACATGGGTAACAGATGGGTGTAGAGGGGTGTACATGGGTGACAGAGCGGTGTAGAGGAGTGAACATGGGTGACAGAGGGGTGTAGAGGAGTGTACATGGGTGACAGAGGGGTGTAGAGGAGTGTACATGGGTGACAGAGGATCATAGAGTTGTGTACATGGGTGACAGGGGGACATAGGGGGTGAAAGAGGGGTGTACGGGGTGATAGAAGGGTGTACACAGGTGACAGAGGGGTGTTGGGATGTAGAGGAGTGTACGTGGGTGACAGAGGAGCGCAGAGTAGTATACATGGAAAACAGAAGGGTGTAGGGGTGTACATTGGTGATAGAGGGGTGTAGAGGAGTGTACATGGGTGACGGAGGAGCTTAGAGGAGTGTAAATGGGTAACAGATGGGTGTAGAGGGGTGTACATGGGTGACAGAGCGGTGTAGAGGAGTGTACATGGGTGACAGAGGGGTGTAGAGGAGTGTACATGGGTGACAAAGGGGTGTAGAGGAGTGTACATGGGTGACAGAGGATCATAGAGTAGTGTACATGGGTGACAGGGGGACATAAGGGGTGAAAGAGGGGTGTACGGGGTGATAGAAGGGTGTACACAGGTGACAGAGGGGTGTTGGGGGTGTAGAGATGTGTACATGGGTGTCAGAGTGGTTTAGAGGAGTATATATGAGTGATAGATGGGTGTAAATGGGTGAAAGGGGGCGTAGGGGGTGACAGAGTGGTGTACATTGGTGACAGAGAGGTGTTGGGGGTGTAGAGGAGTGTACGTGGGTGACATAGGAGCGCAGAGTAGTATACATGGATAACAGAAGGGTGTAGGGGTGTACATTGGTGATAGAAGGGTGTAGAGGAGTGTACATGGGTGACGGAGGAACTTAGAGGAGTGTAAATGGGTAACAGATGGGTGTAGAGGGGTGTACATGGGTGACAGAGAGGTGTTGGGGGTGTAGAGCAGTGTACGTGGGTGACAGAGGAGCGCAGAGTAGTATACATGGATAACAGAAGGGTGTAGGGGTGTACATTGGTGATAGAAGGGTGTAGAGGAGTGTACATGGGTGACGGAGGGGTGTAGAGGAGTGTACATGGGTGACAGAGGGGTGTAGAGGAGTGTATATGGGTGACAGAGGATCGTAGAGTAGTGTACATGGGTGACAGGGGGACGTAGGGGTGAAAGAGGGGTGTACGGGGTGATAGAAGGGTGTACGTAGGTGACAGAGGGGTGTTGGGGTGTAGAGATGTGTACATGGGTGGCAGAGTGGTTTAGAGGAGTGTATATGAGTGATAGATTGGTGTAAATGGGTGAAAGGGGGTGTAGGGGGTGACAGAGTGGTGTAAATTGGTGACAGAGAGGTGTTGGGGGTGTAGAGGAGTGTACGTGGGTGGCAGAGGAGCGCAGAGTAGTATACATGGATAACAGAAGGGTGTAGGGGTGTACATTGGTGATAGAAGGGTGTAGAGGAGTGTACATGGGTGACGGAGGAGCTTAGAGGAGTGTACATGGGTAACAGATGGGTGTAGAGGGGTGTACATGGGTGACAGAGCGGTGTAGAGGAGTGAACATGGGTGACAGAGGGGTGTAGAGGAGTGTACATGGGTGACAGAGGGGTGTAGAGGAGTGTACATGGGTGACAGAGGATCATAGAGTTGTGTACATGGGTGACAGGGGGACATAGGGGGTGAAAGAGGGGTGTACGGGGTGATAGAAGGGTGTACACAGGTGACAGAGGGGTGTTGGGATGTAGAGGAGTGTACGTGGGTGACAGAGGAGCGCAGAGTAGTATACATGGAAAACAGAAGGGTGTAGGGGTGTACATTGGTGATAGAGGGGTGTAGAGGAGTGTACATGGGTGACGGAGGAGCTTAGAGGAGTGTAAATGGGTAACAGATGGGTGTAGAGGGGTGTACATGGGTGACAGAGCGGTGTAGAGGAGTGTACATGGGTGACAGAGGGGTGTAGAGGAGTGTACATGGGTGACAAAGGGGTGTAGAGGAGTGTACATGGGTGACAGAGGATCATAGAGTAGTGTACATGGGTGACAGGGGGACATAAGGGGTGAAAGAGGGGTGTACGGGGTGATAGAAGGGTGTACACAGGTGACAGAGGGGTGTTGGGGGTGTAGAGATGTGTACATGGGTGTCAGAGTGGTTTAGAGGAGTATATATGAGTGATAGATGGGTGTAAATGGGTGAAAGGGGGCGTAGGGGGTGACAGAGTGGTGTACATTGGTGACAGAGAGGTGTTGGGGGTGTAGAGGAGTGTACGTGGGTGACATAGGAGCGCAGAGTAGTATACATGGATAACAGAAGGGTGTAGGGGTGTACATTGGTGATAGAAGGGTGTAGAGGAGTGTACATGGGTGACGGAGGAACTTAGAGGAGTGTAAATGGGTAACAGATGGGTGTAGAGGGGTGTACATGGGTGACAGAGAGGTGTTGGGGGTGTAGAGCAGTGTACGTGGGTGACAGAGGAGCGCAGAGTAGTATACATGGATAACAGAAGGGTGTAGGGGTGTACATTGGTGATAGAAGGGTGTAGAGGAGTGTACATGGGTGACGGAGGAGCTTAGAGGAGTGTAAATGGGTAACAGATGGGTGTAGAGGGGTGTACATGGGTGACAAAGGGGTGTAGAGGAGTGTACATGGGTGACAGAGGGGTGTAGAGGAGTGTACATGGGTGACAGAGGATCGTAGAGTAGTGTACATGGCTGACAGGGGGACGTAGGGGTGAAAGAGGGGTGTATGGGGTGATAGAAGGGTGTACGTAGGTGACAGAGGGGTGTTGGGGTGTAGAGATGTGTACATGGGTGGCAGAGTGCTTTAGAGGAGTGTATATGAGTGATAGATTGGTGTAAATGGGTGAAAGGGGGCGTAGGGGGTGACAGAGTGGTGTAAATTGGTGACAGAGAGGTGTTGGGGGTGTAGAGAAGTGTACGTGGGTGACAGAGGAGCGCAGAGTAGTATACATGGATAACAGAAGGGTGTAGGGGTGTACATTGGTGATAGAAGGGTGTAGAGGAGTGTACATGGGTGACGGAGGAGCTTAGAGGAGTGTAAATGGGTAACAGATGGGTGTAGAGGGGTGTACATGGGTGACAAAGGGGTGTAGAGGAGTGTACATGGGTGACAGAGGGGTGTAGAGGAGTGTATATGGGTGACAGAGGATCGTAGAGTAGTGTACATGGGTGACAGGGGGACGTAGGGGTGAAAGAGGGGTGTACGGGGTGATAGAAGGGTGTACGTAGGTGACAGAGGGGTGTTGGGGTGTAGAGATGTGTACATGGGTGGCAGAGTGGTTTAGAGGAGTGTATATGAGTGATAGATTGGTGTAAATGGGTGAAAGGGGGTGTAGGGGGTGACAGAGTGGTGTAAATTGGTGACAGAGAGGTGTTGGGGGTGTAGAGGAGTGTACGTGGGTGGCAGAGGAGCGCAGAGTAGTATACATGGATAACAGAAGGGTGTAGGGGTGTACATTGGTGATAGAAGGGTGTAGAGGAGTGTACATGGGTGACGGAGGAGCTTAGAGGAGTGTACATGGGTAACAGATGGGTGTAGAGGGGTGTACATGGGTGACAGAGCGGTGTAGAGGAGTGTACATGGGTGACAGAGGGGTGTAGAGGAGTGTACATGGGTGACAGAGGGGTGTAGAGGAGTGTGCATGGGTAACAGAGGAGTGAAGAGGAGTGTACAGAGGCCTACATTACCATTACTTGATTAACTGTTGTATATTATATAAAACATTTAGATAAAATATATTACAAAAATATACATTATATTTTAAGTTCCTTTTTCCACTCCTTTTTCTATAATTCCTGAGATAAGTAGTTCTGGCCCTAGAGTGTTATATATATTAGCGTCTGTAGCATGTATCAGGAACATGTTATCATACCTGTGTCTTTTTTACAGAGGACTAATGCCCGGTGAAAAGGTGAATGTGTCATATACCCCCGTTAGCTGCAAGAAAGGAACCACGAAACAGGTAATTAATATTTATATTAATTACTGATAACAATCAGGCTAGATGTAAAATCTAGACCTGCAGCCATGTCATAGTCTTTCCCGTATACATGAAGATATATGTGTTTTTAATAAGTATATCGTCTATGGACAGCTTTATATATAACGCAACCATATCTCAGGTACAGAGATTAGGAACATTCCAAAGATGACGAGTAAAAAGGTAGGTGAAAGGTGAACATGGGTAACAGGAGTGTCGAGGAGTGTACATGGGTGATAGATGGGTGTACATGGGTGACAGTGGGCGTAGGGAGTAACAGAGGGGGGAACATGGGTGACAGAGAGGTGTTGGGTGTGTAGAGGAGTGTACATGGGTGATAGAGGAGTGTAGAGGAGTGTACATGGTAACAGAGGAGTGGTGTCAGAGGGGTGTAGAGGAGTGTACATGGGTGACAGAGGATCGTAGAGTAGTGTACATGGGTGACAAGGGGACGTAGGGGGTGAAAGAGGGGTGTACGGGGTGATAGAGGGGTGTACATAGGTGACAGAGGGGTGTTGGGGGTGTAGAGGTGTGTACATGGGTGGCATAGTGGTTCAGAGGAGTGTATATGAGTGATAGATGGGTGTAAATGGGTGAAAGGGGGCGTAGGGGGTGACAGAGTTGTGTACATTGGTGACAGAGAGGTGTTGGGGGTGTAGAGGAGTGTACGTGGTTGACAGAGGAGCGCAGAGTAGTATACATGGATAACAGAAGGGTGTAGGGGTGTACATTGGTGATAGAAGGGTGTAGAGGAGTGTACATGGGTGACAGAGGAGCTTAGAGGAGTGTAAATGGGTAACAGATGGGTGTAGAGGGGTGTACATGGGTGACAAAGGGGTGTAGAGGAGTGTACATGGGTGACAGAGGGGTGTAGAGGAGTGTACATGGGTGACAGAGGATCGTAGAGTAGTGTACATGGCTGACAGGGGGACGTAGGGGTGAAAGAGGGGTGTATGGGGTGATAGAAGGGTGTACGTAGGTGACAGAGGGGTGTTGGGGTGTAGAGATGTGTACATGGGTGGCAGAGTGGTTTAGAGTAGTGTATATGAGTGATAGATTGGTGTAAATGGGTGAAAGGGGGCGTAGGGGGTGACAGAGTTGTGTAAATTGGTGACAGAGAGGTGTTGGGGGTGTAGAGGAGTGTACGTGGGTGGCAGAGGAGCGCAGAGTAGTATACATGGATAACAGAAGGGTGTAGGGGTGTACATTAGTGATAGAAGGGTGTAGAGGAGTGTACATGGGTGACGGAGGAGCTTAGAGGAGTGTAAATGGGTAACAGATGGGTGTAGAGGGGTGTACATGGGTTACAGAGGGGTGTTGGGGGTGTAGAGGTGTGTACATGGGTGGCAGAGTGGTTCAGAGGAGTGTATATGAGTGATAGATGGGTGTAAATGGGTGAAAGGGGGCGTAGGGGACGACAGAGTGGTGTACATTGGTGACAGAGAGGTGTTGTGGGTGTAAAGGAGTGTACGTGGGTGATAGAGGAGCGCAGAGTAGTATACATGGATAACAGAAGGCTGTAGGGGTGTACATTGGTGATAGAAGGGTGTAGAGGAGTGTACATGGGTGACGGAGGAGCTTAGAGGAGTGTAAATGGGTAACAGATGGGTGTAGAGGGGTGTACATGGGTGACAAAGGGGTGTAGAGGAGTGTACATGGGTGACAGAGGGGTGTAGAGGAGTGTACATGGGTGACAGAGGATCGTAGAGTAGTGTACATGGGGGACAGGGGGACGTAGGGGTAAAAGAGGGGTGTACGGGGTGACAGAGAGGTGTTGGGGTGTAGAGATGTGTACATGGGTGGCAGAGTGGTTTAGAGGAGTGTATATGAGTGATAGATTGGTGTAAATGGGTGAAAGGGGGCGTAGGGGGTGACAGAGTGGTGTAAATTGGTGACAGAGAGGTGTTGGGGGTGTAGAGGAGTGTACGTGGGTGGCAGAGGAGCGCAGAGTAGTATACATGGATAACAGAAGGGTGTAGGGGTGTACATTGGTGATAGAAGGGTGTAGAGGAGTGTACATGGGTGACGGAGGAGCTTAGAGGAGTGTACATGGGTAACAGATGGGTGTAGAGGGGTGAACATGGGTGACAGAGCGGTGTAGAGGAGTGTACATGGGTGACAGAGGGGTGTAGAGGAGTGTACATGGGTGACAGAGGGGTGTAGAGGAGTGTACATGGGTGACAGAGGGGTGTAGAGGAGTGTACATGGGTAACAGAGGAGTGAAGAGGAGTGTACAGAGGCCTACATTACCATTACTTGATTAACTGTTGTATATTATATAAAACATTTAGATAAAATATATTACAAAAATATACATTATATTTTAAGTTCATTTTTCCACTCCTTTTTCTATAATTCCTGAGATAAGTAGTTCTGGCCCTAGAGTGTTATATATATTAGCGTCTGTAGCATGTATCAGGTACATGTTATCATACCTGTGTCTTTTTTACAGAGGACTAATGCCCGGTGAAAAGGTGAACATGTCATATACCCCCGTTAGCTGCAAGAAAGGAACCACGAAACAGGTAATTAATATTTATATTAATTACTGATAACAATCAGGCTAGATGTAAAATCTAGACCTGCAGACATGTCATAGTCTTTCCCGTATACATGAAGATATATGTGTTTTTAATAAGTATATCGTCTATGGACAGCTTTATATATAACACAACCATATCTCAGGTACAGAGATTAGGAACATTCCAAAGTTGACGAGTAAAAAGGTAGCAGAAAGGTGAACATGGGTAACAGGAGTGTCGAGGAGTGTACATGAGTGATAGATGGGTGTACATGGGTGACAGTGGGCGTAGGGAGTAACAGAGGGGGGAACATGGGTGACAGAGAGGTGTTGGGTGTGTAGAGGAGTGTACATGGGTGATAGAGGAGCGTAGAGGAGTGTACATGGTAACAGAGGAGTGGTGTCAGAGGGGTGTAGAGGAGTGTACATGGGTGACAGAGGATCGTAGAGTAGTGTACATGGGTGACAAGGGGACGTAGGGGGTGAAAGAGGGGTGTACGGGGTGATAGAGGGGTGTACATAGGTGACAGAGGGGTGTTGGGGGTGTAGAGGTGTGTACATGGGTGGCAGAGTGGTTCAGAGGAGTGTATATGAGTGATAGATGGGTGTAAATGGGTGAAAGGGGGCGTAGGGGGTGACAGAGTGGTGTACATTGGTGACAGAGAGGTGTGGGGGTGTAGAGGAGTGTACGTGGGTGACAGAGGAGCGCAGAGTAGTATACATGGATAACAGAAGGGTGTAGGGGTGTACATTGGTGATAGAAGGGTGTAGAGGAGTGTACATGGGTGACGGAGGAGCTTAGAGGAGTGTAAATGGGTAACAGATGGGTGTAGAGGGGTGTACATGGGTGACAAAGGGGTGTAGAGGAGTGTACATGGGTGACAGAGGGGTGTAGAGGAGTGTACATGGGTGACAGAGGATCGTAGAGTAGTGTACATGGCTGACAGGGGGACGTAGGGGTGAAAGAGGGGTGTATGGGGTGATAGAAGGGTGTACGTAGGTGACAGAGGGGTGTTGGGGTGTAGAGATGTGTACATGGGTGGCAGAGTGCTTTAGAGGAGTGTATATGAGTGATAGATTGGTGTAAATGGGTGAAAGGGGGCGTAGGGGGTGACAGAGTGGTGTAAATTGGTGACAGAGAGGTGTTGGGGGTGTAGAGAAGTGTACGTGGGTGACAGAGGAGCGCAGAGTAGTATACATGGATAACAGAAGGGTGTAGGGGTGTACATTGGTGATAGAAGGGTGTAGAGGAGTGTACATGGGTGACGGAGGAGCTTAGAGGAGTGTAAATGGGTAACAGATGGGTGTAGAGGGGTGTACATGGGTGACAAAGGGGTGTAGAGGAGTGTACATGGGTGACAGAGGGGTGTAGAGGAGTGTATATGGGTGACAGAGGATCGTAGAGTAGTGTACATGGGTGACAGGGGGACGTAGGGGTGAAAGAGGGGTGTACGGGGTGATAGAAGGGTGTACGTAGGTGACAGAGGGGTGTTGGGGTGTAGAGATGTGTACATGGGTGGCAGAGTGGTTTAGAGGAGTGTATATGAGTGATAGATTGGTGTAAATGGGTGAAAGGGGGTGTAGGGGGTGACAGAGTGGTGTAAATTGGTGACAGAGAGGTGTTGGGGGTGTAGAGGAGTGTACGTGGGTGGCAGAGGAGCGCAGAGTAGTATACATGGATAACAGAAGGGTGTAGGGGTGTACATTGGTGATAGAAGGGTGTAGAGGAGTGTACATGGGTGACGGAGGAGCTTAGAGGAGTGTACATGGGTAACAGATGGGTGTAGAGGGGTGTACATGGGTGACAGAGCGGTGTAGAGGAGTGTACATGGGTGACAGAGGGGTGTAGAGGAGTGTACATGGGTGACAGAGGGGTGTAGAGGAGTGTGCATGGGTAACAGAGGAGTGAAGAGGAGTGTACAGAGGCCTACATTACCATTACTTGATTAACTGTTGTATATTATATAAAACATTTAGATAAAATATATTACAAAAATATACATTATATTTTAAGTTCCTTTTTCCACTCCTTTTTCTATAATTCCTGAGATAAGTAGTTCTGGCCCTAGAGTGTTATATATATTAGCGTCTGTAGCATGTATCAGGAACATGTTATCATACCTGTGTCTTTTTTACAGAGGACTAATGCCCGGTGAAAAGGTGAATGTGTCATATACCCCCGTTAGCTGCAAGAAAGGAACCACGAAACAGGTAATTAATATTTATATTAATTACTGATAACAATCAGGCTAGATGTAAAATCTAGACCTGCAGCCATGTCATAGTCTTTCCCGTATACATGAAGATATATGTGTTTTTAATAAGTATATCGTCTATGGACAGCTTTATATATAACGCAACCATATCTCAGGTACAGAGATTAGGAACATTCCAAAGATGACGAGTAAAAAGGTAGGTGAAAGGTGAACATGGGTAACAGGAGTGTCGAGGAGTGTACATGGGTGATAGATGGGTGTACATGGGTGACAGTGGGCGTAGGGAGTAACAGAGGGGGGAACATGGGTGACAGAGAGGTGTTGGGTGTGTAGAGGAGTGTACATGGGTGATAGAGGAGTGTAGAGGAGTGTACATGGTAACAGAGGAGTGGTGTCAGAGGGGTGTAGAGGAGTGTACATGGGTGACAGAGGATCGTAGAGTAGTGTACATGGGTGACAAGGGGACGTAGGGGGTGAAAGAGGGGTGTACGGGGTGATAGAGGGGTGTACATAGGTGACAGAGGGGTGTTGGGGGTGTAGAGGTGTGTACATGGGTGGCATAGTGGTTCAGAGGAGTGTATATGAGTGATAGATGGGTGTAAATGGGTGAAAGGGGGCGTAGGGGGTGACAGAGTTGTGTACATTGGTGACAGAGAGGTGTTGGGGGTGTAGAGGAGTGTACGTGGTTGACAGAGGAGCGCAGAGTAGTATACATGGATAACAGAAGGGTGTAGGGGTGTACATTGGTGATAGAAGGGTGTAGAGGAGTGTACATGGGTGACAGAGGAGCTTAGAGGAGTGTAAATGGGTAACAGATGGGTGTAGAGGGGTGTACATGGGTGACAAAGGGGTGTAGAGGAGTGTACATGGGTGACAGAGGGGTGTAGAGGAGTGTACATGGGTGACAGAGGATCGTAGAGTAGTGTACATGGCTGACAGGGGGACGTAGGGGTGAAAGAGGGGTGTATGGGGTGATAGAAGGGTGTACGTAGGTGACAGAGGGGTGTTGGGGTGTAGAGATGTGTACATGGGTGGCAGAGTGGTTTAGAGTAGTGTATATGAGTGATAGATTGGTGTAAATGGGTGAAAGGGGGCGTAGGGGGTGACAGAGTTGTGTAAATTGGTGACAGAGAGGTGTTGGGGGTGTAGAGGAGTGTACGTGGGTGGCAGAGGAGCGCAGAGTAGTATACATGGATAACAGAAGGGTGTAGGGGTGTACATTAGTGATAGAAGGGTGTAGAGGAGTGTACATGGGTGACGGAGGAGCTTAGAGGAGTGTAAATGGGTAACAGATGGGTGTAGAGGGGTGTACATGGGTTACAGAGGGGTGTTGGGGGTGTAGAGGTGTGTACATGGGTGGCAGAGTGGTTCAGAGGAGTGTATATGAGTGATAGATGGGTGTAAATGGGTGAAAGGGGGCGTAGGGGACGACAGAGTGGTGTACATTGGTGACAGAGAGGTGTTGTGGGTGTAAAGGAGTGTACGTGGGTGATAGAGGAGCGCAGAGTAGTATACATGGATAACAGAAGGCTGTAGGGGTGTACATTGGTGATAGAAGGGTGTAGAGGAGTGTACATGGGTGACGGAGGAGCTTAGAGGAGTGTAAATGGGTAACAGATGGGTGTAGAGGGGTGTACATGGGTGACAAAGGGGTGTAGAGGAGTGTACATGGGTGACAGAGGGGTGTAGAGGAGTGTACATGGGTGACAGAGGATCGTAGAGTAGTGTACATGGGGGACAGGGGGACGTAGGGGTAAAAGAGGGGTGTACGGGGTGACAGAGAGGTGTTGGGGTGTAGAGATGTGTACATGGGTGGCAGAGTGGTTTAGAGGAGTGTATATGAGTGATAGATTGGTGTAAATGGGTGAAAGGGGGCGTAGGGGGTGACAGAGTGGTGTAAATTGGTGACAGAGAGGTGTTGGGGGTGTAGAGGAGTGTACGTGGGTGGCAGAGGAGCGCAGAGTAGTATACATGGATAACAGAAGGGTGTAGGGGTGTACATTGGTGATAGAAGGGTGTAGAGGAGTGTACATGGGTGACGGAGGAGCTTAGAGGAGTGTACATGGGTAACAGATGGGTGTAGAGGGGTGAACATGGGTGACAGAGCGGTGTAGAGGAGTGTACATGGGTGACAGAGGGGTGTAGAGGAGTGTACATGGGTGACAGAGGGGTGTAGAGGAGTGTACATGGGTGACAGAGGGGTGTAGAGGAGTGTACATGGGTAACAGAGGAGTGAAGAGGAGTGTACAGAGGCCTACATTACCATTACTTGATTAACTGTTGTATATTATATAAAACATTTAGATAAAATATATTACAAAAATATACATTATATTTTAAGTTCATTTTTCCACTCCTTTTTCTATAATTCCTGAGATAAGTAGTTCTGGCCCTAGAGTGTTATATATATTAGCGTCTGTAGCATGTATCAGGTACATGTTATCATACCTGTGTCTTTTTTACAGAGGACTAATGCCCGGTGAAAAGGTGAACATGTCATATACCCCCGTTAGCTGCAAGAAAGGAACCACGAAACAGGTAATTAATATTTATATTAATTACTGATAACAATCAGGCTAGATGTAAAATCTAGACCTGCAGACATGTCATAGTCTTTCCCGTATACATGAAGATATATGTGTTTTTAATAAGTATATCGTCTATGGACAGCTTTATATATAACACAACCATATCTCAGGTACAGAGATTAGGAACATTCCAAAGTTGACGAGTAAAAAGGTAGCAGAAAGGTGAACATGGGTAACAGGAGTGTCGAGGAGTGTACATGAGTGATAGATGGGTGTACATGGGTGACAGTGGGCGTAGGGAGTAACAGAGGGGGGAACATGGGTGACAGAGAGGTGTTGGGTGTGTAGAGGAGTGTACATGGGTGATAGAGGAGCGTAGAGGAGTGTACATGGTAACAGAGGAGTGGTGTCAGAGGGGTGTAGAGGAGTGTACATGGGTGACAGAGGATCGTAGAGTAGTGTACATGGGTGACAAGGGGACGTAGGGGGTGAAAGAGGGGTGTACGGGGTGATAGAGGGGTGTACATAGGTGACAGAGGGGTGTTGGGGGTGTAGAGGTGTGTACATGGGTGGCAGAGTGGTTCAGAGGAGTGTATATGAGTGATAGATGGGTGTAAATGGGTGAAAGGGGGCGTAGGGGGTGACAGAGTGGTGTACATTGGTGACAGAGAGGTGTGGGGGTGTAGAGGAGTGTACGTGGGTGACAGAGGAGCGCAGAGTAGTATACATGGATAACAGAAGGGTGTAGGGGTGTACATTGGTGATAGAAGGGTGTAGAGGAGTGTACATGGGTGACGGAGGAGCTTAGAGGAGTGTAAATGGGTAACAGATGGGTGTAGAGGGGTGTACATGGGTGACAAAGGGGTGTAGAGGAGTGTACATGGGTGACAGAGGGGTGTAGAGGAGTGTACATGGGTGACAGAGGATCGTAGAGTAGTGTACATGGGTGACAGGGGGACGTAGGGGTGAAAGAGGGGTGTACGGGGTGATAGAAGGGTGTACGTAGGTGACAGAGGGGTGTTGGGGTGTAGAGATGTGTACATGGGTGGCAGAGTGGTTTAGAGGAGTGTATATGAGTGATAGATTGGTGTAAATGGGTGAAAGGGGGCGTAGGGGGTGACAGAGTGGTGTAAATTGGTGACAGAGAGGTGTTGGGGGTGTAGAGGAGTGTACGTGGGTGGCAGAGGAGCGCAGAGTAGTATACATGGATAACAGAAGGGTGTAGGGGTGTACATTGGTGATAGAAGGGTGTAGAGGAGTGTATATGGGTGACGGAGGAGCTTAGAGGAGTGTACATGGGTAACAGATGGGTGTAGAGGGGTGTACATGGGTGACAGAGCGGTGTAGAGGAGTGTACATGGGTGACAGAGGGGTGTAGAGGAGTGTACATGGGTGACAGAGGGGTGTAGAGGAGTGTACATGGGTGACAGAGGGGTGTAGAGGAGTGTACATGGGTAACAGAGGAGTGAAGAGGAGTGTACAGAGGCCTACATTACCATTACTTGATTAACTGTTGTATATTATATAAAACATTTAGATAAAATATATTACAAAAATATACATTATATTTTAAGTTCCTTTTTCCACTCCTTTTTCTATAATTCCTGAGATAAGTAGTTCTGGCCCAAGAGTGTTATATATATTAGCGTCTGTAGCATGTATCAGGAACATGTTATCATACCTGTGTCTTTTTTACAGAGGACTAATGCCCGGTGAAAAGGTGAACGTGTCATATACCCCCGTTAGCTGCAGGAAAGGAACCACGAAACAGGTAATTAATATTTATATTAATTACTGATAACAATCAGGCTAGATGTAAAATCTAGACCTGCAGACATGTCATAGTCTTTCCCGTATACATGAAGATATATGTGTTTTTAATAAGTATATCGTCTATAGACAGCTTTATATATAACACAACCATATCTCAGGTACAGAGATTAGGAACATTCCAAAGTTGACGAGTAAAAAGGTAGCAGAAAGGTGAACATGGGTAACAGGAGTGTCGAAGAGTGTACATGGGTGATAGATGGGTGTACATGGGTGACAGTGGGCGTAGGGAGTAACAGAGGGGGGAACATGGGTGACAGAGAGGTGTTGGGTGTGTAGAGGAGTGTACATGGGTGATAGAGGAGCGTAGAGGAGTGTACATGGTAACAGAGGAGCGGTGTCAGAGGGGTGTAGAGGAGTGTACATGGGTGACAGAGGATCGTAGAGTAGTGTACATGGGTGACAAGGGGACGTAGGGGGTGAAAGAGGGGTGTACGGGGTGATAGAGGGGTGTACATAGGTGACAGAGGGGTGTTGGGGTGTAGAGGTGTGTACATGGGTGGCAGAGTGGTTCAGAGGAGTGTATATGAGTGATAGATGGGTGTAAATGGGTGAAAGGGGGCGTAGGGGGTGACAGAGTGGTGTACATTGGTGACAGAGAGGTGTTGGGGGTGTAGAGGAGTGTACGTGGGTGACAGAGGAGCGCAGAGTAGTATACATGGATAACAGAAGGGTGTAGGGGTGTACATTGGTGATAGAAGGGTGTAGAGGAGTGTACATGGGTGACGGAGGAGCTTAGAGGAGTGTAAATGGGTAACAGATGGGTGTAGAGGGGTGTACATGGGTGACAAAGGGGTGTAGAGGAGTGTACATGGGTGACAGAGGGGTGTAGAGGAGTGTACATGGGTGACAGAGGGTCGTAGAGTAGTGTACATGGGTGACAGGGGGACGTAGGGGTGAAAGAGGGGTGTACGGGGTGATAGAAGGGTGTACGTAGGTGACAGAGGGGTGTTGGGGTGTAGAGATGTGTACATGGGTGGCAGAGTGGTTTAGAGGAGTGTATATGAGTGATAGATTGGTGTAAATGGGTGAAAGGGGGCGTAGGGGGTGACAGAGTGGTGTAAATTGGTGACAGAGAGGTGTTGGGGGTGTAGAGGAGTGTACATGGGTGGCAGAGGAGCGCAGAGTAGTATACATGGATAACAGAAGGGTGTAGGGGTGTACATTGGTGATAGAAGGGTGTAGAGGAGTGTACATGGGTGACGGAGGAGCTTAGAGGAGTGTAAATGGGTAACAGATGGGTGTAGAGGGGTGTACACGGGTGACAGAGCGGTGTAGAGGAGTGTACATGGGTGACAGAGGGGTGTAGAGGAGTGTACATGGGTGACAGAGGGGTGTAGAGGAGTGTACATGGGTGACAGAGGATCATACAGTAGTGTACATGGGTGACAGGGGGACGTAGGGGGTGAAAGAGGGGTGTACAGGGTGATAGAAGAATGTACATAGGTGACAGAGGGGTGTTGGGGGTGTAGAGATGTGTACATGGGTGGCAGAGTGGTTTAGAGGAGTGTATAAGAGTGATAGATGGCTGTAAATGGGTGAAAGGGGGCGTAGGGGGTGACAGAGCGGTGTACATTGGTGACAGAGAGGTGTTGGGGGTGTAGAGGAGTGTACGTGGGTGACAGAGGAGCGCAGAGTAGTATACATGGATAACAGAAGGACGTAGGGGTGTACATTGGTGATAGAGGGGTGTAGAGGAGTGTACATGGGTGACTGAGGAGCTTAGAGGAGTGTAAATGGGTATCAGATGGGTGTAGAGGGGTGTACATGGGTGACAGAGCGGTGTAGAGGAGTGTACATGGGTGACAGAGGGGTGTAGAGGAGTGTACATGGGTGACAGAGGATCGTAGAGTAGTGTACATGGGTGACAAGGGGACGTAGGGGGTGAAAGAGGGGTGTACCGGGTGATAGAGGGGTGTACATAGGTGACAGAGGGGTGTTGGGGGTGTAGAGGTGTGTACATGGGTGGCAGAGTGGTTCAGAGGAGTGTATATGAGTGATAGATGGGTTTAAATGGGTGAAAGGGGGCGTAGGGGGTGACAGAGTGGTGTACATTGGTGACAGAGAGGTGTTGGGGGTGTAGAGGAGTGTACGTGGGTGACAGAGGAGCGCAGAGTAGTATACATGGATAACAGAAGGGTGTAGGGGTGTACACTGGTGATATAGGGGTGTAGAGGAGTGTACATGGGTGACGGAGGAGCTTAGAGGAGTGTAAATGGGTAACAGATGGGTGTAAAGGGGTGTACATGGGTGACAGAGCGGTGTAGAGGAGTGTACATGGGTGACAGAGGGGTGTAGAGGAGTGTACATGGGTGACAGAGGGGTGTAGAGGAGTGTACATGGGTGACAGAGGGGTGTAGAGGAGTGTACATGGGTAACAGAGGAGTGAAGAGGAGTGTACAGAGGCCTACATTACCATTACTTGATTAACTGTTGTATATTATATAAAACATAAAGATAAAATATATTACAAAAATATACATTATATTTTAAGTTCCTTTTTCCACTCCTTTTTCTATAATTCCTGAGATAAGTAGTTCTGGCCCTAGAGTGTTATATATATTAGCGTCTGTAGCATGTATCAGGAACATGTTATCATACCTGTGTCTTTTTTACAGAGGACTAATGCCCGGTGAAAAGGTGAACGTGTCATATACCCCCGTCAGCTGCAAGAAAGGAACCACGAAACAGGTAATTAATATTTATATTAATTACTGATAACAATCAGGCTAGATGTAAAATCTAGACCTGCAGACATGTCATAGTCTTTCCCGTATACATGAAAATATGTGTTTTTAATAAGTATATCGTCTATGGACAGCTTTATATATAACACAACCATATCTCAGGTACAGAGATTAAGAACATTCCAAAGTTGACGAGTAAAAAGTAGCAGAAAGGTGAACATGGGTAACAGGAGTGTCGAGGAGTGTACATTGGTGATAGATGGGTGTACATGGGTGACAGTGGGCGTAGGGAGTAACAGAGGGGGGGACATGGGTGACAGAGAGGTGTTGGGTGTGTAGAGGAGTGTACATGGGTGATAGAGGAGCGTAGAGGAGTGTACATGGTAACAGAGGAGAGGTGTCAGAGGGGTGTAGAGGAGTGTACATGGGTGACAGAGGATCGTAGAGTAGTGTACATGGGTGACAAGGGGACGTAGGGGTTGAAAGAGGGGTGTACGGGGTGATAGAGGGGTGTACATAGGTGACAGAGGGGTGTTGGGGTGTAGAGGTGTGTACATGGGTGGCAGAGTGGTTTAGAGGAGTGTATATGAGTGATAGATGGGTTTAAAAGGGTGAAAGGGGGCGTAGGGGGTGACAGAGTGGCGTACATTGGTGACAGAGAGGTGTTGGGGGTGTAGAGGAGTGTACGTGGGTGACAGAGGAGCGCAGAGTAGTATACATGGATAACAGAAGGGTGTAGGGGTGTACATTGGTGATAGAAGGGTGTAGAGGAGTGTACATGGGTGACGGAGGAGCTTAAAGGAGTGTAAATGGGTAACAGATGGGTGTAGAGGGGTGTACATGGGTGACAAAGGGGTGTAGAGGAGTGTACATGGGTGACAGACGGGTGTAGAGGAGTGTACATGGGTGACAGAGGATCGTAGAGTAGTGTACATGGGTGACAGGGGGACGTAGGGGTGAAAGAGGGGTGTACGGGGTGATAGAAGGGTGTACGTAGGTGACAGAGGGGTGTTGGGGGTGTAGAGATGTGTACATGGGTGGCAGAGTGGTTTAGAGGAGTGTATATGAGTGATAGATGGGTGTAAATGGGTGAAAGGGGGCGTAGGGGGTGACAGAGTGGTGTACATTGGTGACAGAGAGGTGTTGGGGTTGTAGAGGAGTGTACGTGGGTGACATAGGAGCACAGAGTAGTGTACATGGATAGCAGAAGAGTGTAGGGGTGTACATTGGTGATAGAAGGGTGTAGAGGAGTGTACTTAGGTGATGGAGGAGCTTAGAGGAGTGTAAATGGGTAACAGATGGGTGTAGAGGGGTGTACATGGGTGACAGAGCGGTGTAGAGGAGTGAACATGGGTGACAGAGGGGTGTAGAGGAGTGTACATGGGTGACAGAGGGGTGTAGAGGAGTGTACATGGGTGACAGAGGATCATAGAGTTGTGTACATGGGTGACAGGGGGACATAGGGGGTGAAAGAGGGGTGTACGGGGTGATAGAAGGGTGTACACAGGTGACAGAGGGGTGTTGGGTTGTAGAGGAGTGTACGTGGGTGACAGATTAGCGCAGAGTAGTATACATGGAAAACAGAAGGGTGTAGGGGTGTACATTGGTGATAGAGGGGTGTAGAGGAGTGTACATGAGTGACGGAGGAGATTAGAGGAGTGTAAATGGGTAACAGATGGGTGTAGAGGGGTGTACATGGGTGACAGAGCGGTGTAGAGGAGTGTACATGGGTGACAGAGGGGTGTAGAGGAGTGTACATGGGTGACAAAGGGGTGTAGAGGAGTGTACATGGGTGACAGAGGATCATAGAGTAGTGTACATGGGTGACAGGGGGACATAAGGGGTGAAAGAGGGGTGTACGGGGTGATAGAAGGGTGTACACAGGTGACAGAGGGGTGTTGGGGGTGTAGAGATGTGTACATGGGTGTCAGAGTGGTTTAGAGGAGTATATATGAGTGATAGATGGGTGTAAATGGGTGAAAGGGGGCGTAGGGGGTGACAGAGTGGTGTACATTGGTGACAGAGAGGTGTTGGGGGTGTAGAGCAGTGTACGTGGGTGACAGAGGAGCGCAGAGTAGTATACATGGATAACAGAAGGGTGTAGGGGTGTACATTGGTGATAGAAGGGTGTAGAGGAGTGTACATGGGTGACGGAGGAGCTTAGAGGAGTGTAAATGGGTAACAGATGGGTGTAGAGGGGTGTACATTGGTGTCAAAGGGGTGTAGAGGAGTGTACATGGGTGACAGAGGGGTGTAGAGGAGTGTACATGGGTGACAGAGGATCGTAGAGTAGTGTACATGGCTGACAGGGGGACGTAGGGGTGAAAGAGGGGTGTATGAGGTGATAGAAGGGTGTACGTAGGTGACAGAGGGGTGTTGGGGTGTAGAGATGTGTACATGGGTGGCAGAGTGGTTTAGAGGAGTGTATATGAGTGATAGATTGGTGTAAATGGGTGAAAGGGGGTGTAGGGGGTGACAGAGTGGTGTAAATTGGTGACAGAGAGGTGTTGGGGGTGTAGAGGAGTGTACGTGGGTGGCAGAGGAGCGCAGAGTAGTATACATGGATAACAGAAGGGTGTAGGGGTGTACATTGGTGATAGAAGGGTGTAGAGGAGTGTACATGGGTGACGGAGGAGCTTAGAGGAGTGTACATGGGTAACAGATGGGTGTAGAGGGGTGTACATGGGTGACAGAGCGGTGTAGAGGAGTGTACATGGGTGACAGAGGCGTGTAGAGGAGTGTACATGGGTGACAGAGGGGTGTAGAGGAGTGTGCATGGGTAACAGAGGAGTGAAGAGGAGTGTACAGAGGCCTACATTACCATTACTTGATTAACTGTTGTATATTATATAAAACATTTAGATAAAATATATTACAAAAATATACATTATATTTTAAGTTCCTTTTTCCACTCCTTTTTCTATAATTCCTGAGATAAGTAGTTCTGGCCCTAGAGTGTTATATATATTAGCGTCTGTAGCATGTATCAGGAACATGTTATCATACCTGTGTCTTTTTTACAGAGGACTAATGCCCGGTGAAAAGGTGAACGTGTCATATACCCCCGTTAGCTGCAAGAAAGGAACCACGAAACAGGTAATTAATATTTATATTAATTACTGATAACAATCAGGCTAGATGTAAAATCTAGACCTGCAGACATGTCATAGTCTTTCCCGTATACATGAAGATATATGTTTTTTTAATAAGTATATCGTCTATGGACAGCTTTATATATAACGCAACCATATCTCAGGTACAGAGATTAGGAACATTCCAAAGTTGACGAGTAAAAAGGTAGGTGAAAGGTGAACATGGGTAACAGGAGTGTCGAGGAGTGTACATGGGTGATAGATGGGTGTACATGGGTGACAGTGGGCGTAGGGAGTAACAGAGGGGGGAACATGGATGACAGAGAGGTGTTGGGTGTGTAGAGGAGTGTACATGGGTGATAGAGGAGTGTAGAGGAGTGTACATGGTAACAGAGGAGTGGTGTCAGAGGGGTGTAGAGGAGTGTACATGGGTGACAGAGGATCGTAGAGTAGTGTACATGGGTGACAAGGGGACGTAGGGGGTGAAAGAGGGGTGTACGGGGTGATAGAGGGGTGTACATAGGTGACAGAGGGGTGTTGGGGGTGTAGAGGTGTGTACATGGGTGGCATAGTGGTTCAGAGGAGTGTATATGACTGATAGATGGGTGTAAATGGGTGAAAGGGGGCGTAGGGGGTGACAGAGTTGTGTACATTGGTGACAGAGAGGTGTTGGGGGTGTAGAGGAGTGTACGTGGGTGACAGAGGAGCGCAGAGTAGTATACATGGATAACAGAAGGGTGTAGGGGTGTACATTGGTGATAGAAGGGTGTAGAGGAGTGTACATGGGTGACGGAGGAGCTTAGAGGAGTGTAAATGGGTAACAGATGGGTGTAGAGGGGTGTACATGGGTGACAAAGGGGTGTAGAGGAGTGTACATGGGTGACAGAGGGGTGTAGAGGAGTGTACATGGGTGACAGAGGATCGTAGAGTAGTGTACATGGCTGACAGGGGGACGTAGGGGTGAAAGAGGGGTGTATGGGGTGATAGAAGGGTGTACGTAGGTTACAGAGGGGTGTTGGGGTGTAGAGATGTGTACATGGGTGGCAGAGTGGTTTAGAGTAGTGTATATGAGTGATAGATTGGTGTAAATGGGTGAAAGGGGGCGTAGGGGGTGACAGAGTTGTGTAAATTGGTGACAGAGAGGTGTTGGGGGTGTAGAGGAGTGTACGTGGGTGGCAGAGGAGCGCAGAGTAGTATACATGGATAACAGAAGGGTGTAGGGGTGTACATTAGTGATAGAAGGGTGTAGAGGAGTGTACATGGGTGACAGAGGAGCTTAGAGGAGTGTAAATGGGTAACAGATGGGTGTAGAGGGGTGTACATGGGTGACAGAGGGGTGTTGGGGGTGTAGAGGTGTGTACATGGGTGGCAGAATGGTTCAGAGGAGTGTATATGAGTGATAGATGGGTGTAAATGGGTGAAAGGGGGCGTAGGGGACGACAGAGTGGTGTACATTGGTGACAGAGAGGTGTTGTGGGTGTAAAGGAGTGTACGTGGGTGATAGAGGAGCGCAGAGTAGTATACATGGATAACAGAAGGGTGTAGGGGTGTACATTGGTGATAGAAGGGTGTAGAGGAGTGTACATGGGTGACGGAGGAGCTTAGAGGAGTGTAAATGGGTAACAGATGGGTGTAGAGGGGTGTACATGGGTGACAAAGGGGTGTAGAGGAGTGTACATGGGTGACAGAGGGGTGTAGAGGAGTGTACATGGGTGACAGAGGATCGTAGAGTAGTGTACATGGGTGACAGGGGGACGTAGGGGTAATAGAGGGGTGTACGGGGTGATAGAAGGGTGTACGTAGGTGACAGAGGGGTGTTGGGGTGTAGAGATGTGTACATGGGTGGCAGAGTGGTTTAGAGGAGTGTATATGAGTGATAGATTGGTGTAAATGGGTGAAAGGGGGCGTAGGGGGTGACAGAGTGGTGTAAATTGGTGACAGAGAGGTGTTGGGGGTGTAGAGGAGTGTACGTGGGTGGCAGAGGAGCGCAGAGTAGTATACATGGATAACAGAAGGGTGTAGGGGTGTACATTGGTGATAGAAGGGTGTAGAGGAGTGTACATGGGTGACGGAGGAGCTTAGAGGAGTGTACATGGGTAACAGATGGGTGTAGAGGGGTGAACATGGGTGACAGAGCGGTGTAGAGGAGTGTACATGGGTGACAGAGGGGTGTAGAGGAGTGTACATGGGTGACAGAGGGGTGTAGAGGAGTGTACATGGGTGACAGAGGGGTGTAGAGGAGTGTACATGGGTAACAGAGGAGTGAAGAGGAGTGTACAGAGGCCTACATTACCATTACTTGATTAACTGTTGTATATTATATAAAACATTTAGATAAAATATATTACAAAAATATACATTATATTTTAAGTTCCTTTTTCCACTCCTTTTTCTATAATTCCTGAGATAAGTAGTTCTGGCCCTAGAGTGTTATATATATTAGCGTCTGTAGCATGTATCAGGAACATGTTATCATACCTGTGTCTTTTTTACAGAGGACTAATGCCCGGTGAAAAGGTGAACATGTCATATACCCCCGTTAGCTGCAAGAAAGGAACCACGAAACAGGTAATTAATATTTATATTAATTACTGATAACAATCAGGCTAGATGTAAAATCTAGACCTGCAGACATGTCATAGTCTTTCCCGTATACATGAAGATATATGTGTTTTTAATAAGTATATCGTCTATGGACAGCTTTATATATAACACAACCATATCTCAGGTACAGAGATTAGGAACATTCCAAAGTTGACGAGTAAAAAGGTAGCAGAAAGGTGAACATGGGTAACAGGAGTGTCGAGGAGTGTACATGGGTGATAGATGGGTGTACATGGGTGACAGTGGGCGTAGGGAGTAACAGAGGGGGGAACATGGGTGACAGAGAGGTGTTGGGTGTGTAGAGGAGTGTACATGGGTGATAGAGGAGCGTAGAGGAGTGTACATGGTAACAGAGGAGTGGTGTCAGAGGGGTGTAGAGGAGTGTACATGGGTGACAGAGGATCGTAGAGTAGTGTACATGGGTGACAAGGGGACGTAGGGGGTGAAAGAGGGGTGTACGGGGTGATAGAGGGGTGTACATAGGTGACAGAGGGGTGTTGGGGGTGTAGAGGTGTGTACATGGGTGGCAGAGTGGTTCAGAGGAGTGTATATGAGTGATAGATGGGTGTAAATGGGTGAAAGGGGGCGTAGGGGGTGACAGAGTGGTGTACATTGGTGACAGAGAGGTGTGGGGGTGTAGAGGAGTGTACGTGGGTGACAGAGGAGCGCAGAGTAGTATACATGGATAACAGAAGGGTGTAGGGGTGTACATTGGTGATAGAAGGGTGTAGAGGAGTGTACATGGGTGACGGAGGAGCTTAGAGGAGTGTAAATGGGTAACAGATGGGTGTAGAGGGGTGTACATGGGTGACAAAGGGGTGTAGAGGAGTGTACATGGGTGACAGAGGGGTGTAGAGGAGTGTACATGGGTGACAGAGGATCGTAGAGTAGTGTACATGGGTGACAGGGGGACGTAGGGGTGAAAGAGGGGTGTACGGGGTGATAGAAGGGTGTACGTAGGTGACAGAGGGGTGTTGGGGTGTAGAGATGTGTACATGGGTGGCAGAGTGGTTTAGAGGAGTGTATATGAGTGATAGATTGGTGTAAATGGGTGAAAGGGGGCGTAGGGGGTGACAGAGTGGTGTAAATTGGTGACAGAGAGGTGTTGGGGGTGTAGAGGAGTGTACGTGGGTGGCAGAGGAGCGCAGAGTAGTATACATGGATAACAGAAGGGTGTAGGGGTGTACATTGGTGATAGAAGGGTGTAGAGGAGTGTACATGGGTGACGGAGGAGCTTAGAGGAGTGTACATGGGTAACAGATGGGTGTAGAGGGGTGTACATGGGTGACAGAGCGGTGTAGAGGAGTGTACATGGGTGACAGAGGGGTGTAGAGGAGTGTACATGGGTGACAGAGGGGTGTAGAGGAGTGTACATGGGTGACAGAGGGGTGTAGAGGAGTGTACATGGGTAACAGAGGAGTGAAGAGGAGTGTACAGAGGCCTACATTACCATTACTTGATTAACTGTTGTATATTATATAAAACATTTAGATAAAATATATTACAAAAATATACATTATATTTTAAGTTCCTTTTTCCACTCCTTTTTCTATAATTCCTGAGATAAGTAGTTCTGGCCCAAGAGTGTTATATATATTAGCGTCTGTAGCATGTATCAGGAACATGTTATCATACCTGTGTCTTTTTTACAGAGGACTAATGCCCGGTGAAAAGGTGAACGTGTCATATACCCCCGTTAGCTGCAGGAAAGGAACCACGAAACAGGTAATTAATATTTATATTAATTACTGATAACAATCAGGCTAGATGTAAAATCTAGACCTGCAGACATGTCATAGTCTTTCCCGTATACATGAAGATATATGTGTTTTTAATAAGTATATCGTCTATGGACAGCTTTATATATAACACAACCATATCTCAGGTACAGAGATTAGGAACATTCCAAAGTTGACGAGTAAAAAGGTAGCAGAAAGGTGAACATGGGTAACAGGAGTGTCGAGGAGTGTACATGGGTGATAGATGGGTGTACATGGGTGACAGTGGGCGTAGGGAGTAACAGAGGGGGGAACATGGGTGACAGAGAGGTGTTGGGTGTGTAGAGGAGTGTACATGGGTGATAGAGGAGCGTAGAGGAGTGTACATGGTAACAGAGGAGCGGTGTCAGAGGGGTGTAGAGGAGTGTACATGGGTGACAGAGGATCGTAGAGTAGTGTACATGGGTGACAAGGGGACGTAGGGGGTGAAAGAGGGGTGTACGGGGTGATAGAGGGGTGTACATAGGTGACAGAGGGGTGTTGGGGGTGTAGAGGTGTGTACATGGGTGGCAGAGTGGTTCAGAGGAGTGTATATGAGTGATAGATGGGTGTAAATGGGTGAAAGGGGGCGTAGGGGGTGACAGAGTGGTGTACATTGGTGACAGAGAGGTGTTGGGGGTGTAGAGGAGTGTACGTGGGTGACAGAGGAGCGCAGAGTAGTATACATGGATAACAGAAGGGTGTAGGGGTGTACATTGGTGATAGAAGGGTGTAGAGGAGTGTACATGGGTGACGGAGGAGCTTAGAGGAATGTAAATGGGTAACAGATGGGTGTAGAGGGGTGTACATGGGTGACAAAGGGATGTAGAGGAATGTACATGGGTGACAGAGGGGTGTAGAGGAGTGTACATGGGTGACAGAGGATCGTAGAATAGTGTACATGGGTGACAGGGGGACGTAGGGGTGAAAGAGGGGTGTACGGGGTGATAGAAGGGTGTACGTAGGTGACAGAGGGGTGTTGGGGTGTAGAGATGTGTACATGGGTGGCAGAGTGCTTTAGAGGAGTGTATATGAGTGATAGATTGGTGTAAATGGGTGAAAGGGGGCGTAGGGGGTGACAGAGTGGTGTAAATTGGTGACAGAGAGGTGTTGGGGGTGTAGAGGAGTGTACATGGGTGGCAGAGGAGCGCAGAGTAGTATACATGGATAACAGAAGGGTGTAGGGGTGTACATTGGTGATAGAAGGGTGTAGAGGAGTGTACATGGGTGACGGAGGAGCTTAGAGGAGTGTAAATGGGTAACAGATGGGTGTAGAGGGGTGTACATGGGTGACAGAGCGGTGTAGAGGAGTGTACATGGGTGACAGAGGGGTGTAGAGGAGTGTACATGGGTGACAGAGGGGTGTAGAGGAGTGTACATGGGTGACAGAGGATCATACAGTAGTGTACATGGGTGACAGGGGGACGTAGGGGGTGAAAGAGGGGTGTACAGGGTGATAGAAGAATGTACATAGGTGACAGAGGGGTGTTGGGGGTGTAGAGATGTGTACATGGGTGGCAGAGTGGTTTAGAGGAGTGTATAAGAGTGATAGATGGCTGTAAATGGGTGAAAGGGGGCGTAGGGGGTGACAGAGTGGTGTACATTGGTGACAGAGAGGTGTTGGGGGTGTAGAGGAGTGTACGTGGGTGACAGAGGAGCGCAGAGTAGTATACATGGATAACAGAAGGACGTAGGGGTGTACATTGGTGATAGAGGGGTGTAGAGGAGTGTACATGGGTGACTGAGGAGCTTAGAGGAGTGTAAATGGGTATCAGATGGGTGTAGAGGGGTGTACATGGGTGACAGAGCGGTGTAGAGGAGTGTACATGGGTGACAGAGGGGTGTAGAGGAGTGTACATGGGTGACAGAGGATCGTAGAGTAGTGTACATGGGTGACAAGGGGACGTAGGGGGTGAAAGAGGGGTGTACCGGGTGATAGAGGGGTGTACATAGGTGACAGAGGGGTGTTGGGGGTGTAGAGGTGTGTACATGGGTGGCAGAGTGGTTCAGAGGAGTGTATATGAGTGATAGATGGGTTTAAATGGGTGAAAGGGGGCGTAGGGGGTGACAGAGTGGTGTACATTGGTGACAGAGAGGTGTTGGGGGTGTAGAGGAGTGTACGTGGGTGACAGAGGAGCGCAGAGTAGTATACATGGATAACAGAAGGGTGTAGGGGTGTACACTGGTGATATAGGGGTGTAGAGGAGTGTACATGGGTGACGGAGGAGCTTAGAGGAGTGTAAATGGGTAACAGATGGGTGTAAAGGGGTGTACATGGGTGACAGAGCGGTGTAGAGGAGTGTACATGGGTGACAGAGGGGTGTAGAGGAGTGTACATGGGTGACAGAGGGGTGTAGAGGAGTGTACATGGGTGACAGAGGGGTGTAGAGGAGTGTACATGGGTAACAGAGGAGTGAAGAGGAGTGTACAGAGGCCTACATTACCATTACTTGATTAACTGTTGTATATTATATAAAACATAAAGATAAAATATATTACAAAAATATACATTATATTTTAAGTTCCTTTTTCCACTCCTTTTTCTATAATTCCTGAGATAAGTAGTTCTGGCCCTAGAGTGTTATATATATTAGCGTCTGTAGCATGTATCAGGAACATGTTATCATACCTGTGTCTTTTTTACAGAGGACTAATGCCCGGTGAAAAGGTGAACGTGTCATATACCCCCGTCAGCTGCAAGAAAGGAACCACGAAACAGGTAATTAATATTTATATTAATTACTGATAACAATCAGGCTAGATGTAAAATCTAGACCTGCAGACATGTCATAGTCTTTCCCGTATACATGAAAATATGTGTTTTTAATAAGTATATCGTCTATGGACAGCTTTATATATAACACATCCATATCTCAGGTACAGAGATTAGGAACATTCCAAAGTTGACGAGTAAAAAGGTAGCAGAAAGGTGAACATGGGTAACAGGAGTGTCGAGGAGTGTACATTGGTGATAGATGGGTGTACATGGGTGACAGTGGGCGTAGGGAGTAACAGAGGGGGGGACATGGGTGACAGAGAGGTGTTGGGTGTGTAGAGGAGTGTACATGGGTGATAGAGGAGCGTAGAGGAGTGTACATGGTAACAGAGGAGTGGTGTCAGAGGGGTGTAGAGGAGTGTACATGGGTGACAGAGGATCGTAGAGTAGTGTGCATGGGTGACAAAGGGACGTAGGGGGTGAAAGAGGGGTGTACGGGGTGATAGAGGGGTGTACATAGGTGACAGAGGGGTGTTGGGGGTGTAGAGGTGTGTACATGGGTGGCAGAGTGGTTTAGAGGAGTGTATATGAGTGATAGATGGGTTTAAAAGGGTGAAAGGGGGCGTAGGGGGTGACAGAGTGGCGTACATTGGTGACAGAGAGGTGTTGGGGTGTAGAGGAGTGTACGTGGGTGGCAGAGGAGCGCAGAGTAGTATACATGGATAACAGAAGGGTGTAGGGGTGTACATTGGTGATAGAGGGGTGTAGAGGAGTGTACATGGGTGACGGAGGAGCTTAGAGGAGTGTAAATGGGTAACAGATGGGTGTAGAGGGGTGTACATGGGTGACAGAGCGGTGTAGAGGAGTGTACATGGGTGACAGAGGGGTGTAGAGGAGTGTACATGGGTGACAGAGGGGTGTAGAGGAGTTTACATGGGTGACAGAGGATCATAGAGTAGTGTACATGGGTGACAGGGGGACGTAGGTGGTGAAAGAGGGGTGTACGGGGTGATAGAAGGGTGTACACAGTTGACAGGGGGGTGTTGGGGTTGTAGAGATGTGTACATGGGTGGCAGAGTGGTTTAGAGAATTGTATATGAGTGATAGATGGGTGTAAATGGGTGAAAGGGGGCGTAGGGGGTGACAGAGTGGTGTATATTGGTGACAGAGAGGTGTTGGGGGTGTAGAGGAGTGTACGTGGGTGACAGAGGAGCGCAGAGTAGTATACATGGATAAAAGAAGGGTGTAGGGGTGTACATTGGTGATAGAAGGGTGTAGAGGAGTGTACATGGGTGACGGAGGAGCTTAAAGGAGTGTAAATGGGTAACAGATTGGTGTAGAGGGGTGTACATGGGTGACAAAGGGGTGTAGAGGAGTGTACATGGGTGACAGACGGGTGTAGAGGAGTGTACATGGGTGACAGAGGATCGTAGAGTAGTGTACATGGTTGACAGGGGGACGTAGGGGTGAAAGAGGGCTGTACGGGGTGATAGAAGGGTGTACGTAGGTGACAGAGGGGTGTTGGGGGTGTAGAGATGTGTACATGGGTGGCAGAGTGGTTTAGAGGAGTGTATATGAGTGATAGATGGGTGTAAATGGGTGAAAGGGGGCGTAGGGGGTGACAGAGTGGTGTACATTGGTGACAGAGAGGTGTTGGGGGTGTAGAGGAGTGTACGTGGGTGACATAGGAGCACAGAGTAGTATACATGGATAGCAGAAGAGTGTAGGGGTGTACATTGGTGATAGAAGGGTGTAGAGGAGTGTACTTAGGTGACGGAGGAGCTTAGAGGAGTGTAAATGGGTAACAGATGGGTGTAGAGGGGTGTACATGGGTGACAGAGCGGTGTAGAGGAGTGAACATGGGTGACATAGGGGTGTAGAGGAGTGTACATGGGTGACAGAGGGGTGTAGAGGAGTGTACATGGGTGACAGAGGATCATAGAGTTGTGTACATGGGTGACAGGGGGACATAGGGGGTGAAAGAGGGGTGTACGGGGTGATAGAAGGGTGTACACAGGTGACAGAGGGGTGTTGGGGTGTAGAGGAGTGTACGTGGGTGACAGAGGAGCGCAGAGTAGTATACATGGAAAACAGAAGGGTGTAGGGGTGTACATTGGTGATAGAGGGGTGTAGAGGAGTGTACATGGGTGACGGAGGAGCTTAGAGGAGTGTAAATGGGTAACAGATGGGTGTAGAGGGGTGTACATGGGTGACAGAGCGGTGTAGAGGAGTGTACATGGGTGACAGAGGGGTGTAGAGGAGTGTACATGGGTGACAAAGGGGTGTAGAGGAGTGTACATGGGTGACAGAGGATCATAGAGTAGTGTACATGGGTGACAGGGGGACATAAGGGGTGAAAGAGGGGTGTACGGGGTGATAGAAGGGTGTACACAGGTGACAGAGGGGTGTTGGGGGTGTAGAGATGAGTACATGGGTGTCAGAGTGGTTTAGAGGAGTATATATGAGTGATAGATGGGTGTAAATGGGTGAAAGGGGGCGTAGGGGGTGACAGAGTGGTGTACATTGGTGACAGAGAGGTGTTGGGGGTGTAGAGCAGTGTACGTGGGTGACAGAGGAGCGCAGAGTAGTATACATGGATAACAGAAGGGTGTAGGGATGTACATTGGTGATAGAAGGGTGTAGAGGAGTGTACATGGGTGACGGAGGAGCTTAGAGGAGTGTAAATGGGTAACAGATGGGTGTAGAGGGGTGTACATGGGTGACAAAGGGGTGTAGAGGAGTGTACATGGGTGACAGAGGGGTGTAGAGGAGTGTACATGGGTGACAGAGGATCGTAGAGTAGTGTACATGGGTGACAGGGGGACGTAGGGGTGAAAGAGGGGTGTACGGGGTGATAGAAGGGTGTACGTAGGTGACAGAGGGGTGTTGGGGTGTAGAGATGTGTACATGGGTGGCAGAGTGCTTTAGAGGAGTGTATATGAGTGATAGATTGGTGTAAATGGGTGAAAGGGGGCGTAGGGGGTGACAGAGTGGTGTAAATTGGTGACAGAGAGGTGTTGGGGGTGTAGAGAAGTGTACGTGGGTGGCAGAGGAGCGCAGAGTAGTATACATGGATAACAGAAGGGTGTAGGTGTGTACATTAGTGATAGAAGGGTGTAGAGGAGTGTACATGGGTGACGGAGGAGCTTAGAGGAGTGTACATGGGTAACAGATGGGTATAGAGGGGTGTACATGGGTGACAGAGGGGTGTAGAGGAGTGTACATGGGTGACAGAGGGGTGTAGAGGAGTGTACATGGGTGACAGAGGGGTGTAGAGGAGTGTACATGGGTAACAGAGGAGTGAAGAGGAGTGTACAGAGGCCTACATTACCATTACTTGATTAACTGTTGTATATTATATAAAACATTTAGATAAAATATATTACAAAAATATACATTATATTTTAAGTTCCTTTTTCCCCTCCTTTTTCTATAATTCCTGAGATAAGTAGTTCTGGCCCTAGAGTGTTATATATATTAGCGTCTGTAGCATGTATCAGGAACATGTTATCATACCTGTGTCTTTTTTACAGAGGACTAATGCCCGGTGAAAAGGTGAACGTGTCATATACCCCCGTTAGCTGCAAGAAAGGAACCACGAAACAGGTAATTAATATTTATATTAATTACTGATAACAATCAGGCTAGATGTAAAATCTAGACCTCCAGACATGTCATAGTCTTTCCCGTATACATGAAGATATATGTGTTTTTAATAAGTATATCGTCTATGGACAGCTTTATATATAACACAACCATATCTCAGGTACAGAGATTAGGAACATTCCAAAGTTGACGAGTAAAAAGGTAGCAGAAAGGTGAACATGGGTAACAGGAGTGTCGAGGAGTGTACATGGGTGATAGATGGGTGTACATGGGTGACAGTGGGCGTAGGGAGTAACAGAGGGGGGAACATGGGTGACAGAGAGGTGTTGGGTGTGTAGAGGAGTGTACATGGGTGATAGAGGAGCGTAGAGGAGTGTACATGGTAACAGAGGAGTGGTGTCAGAGGGGTGTAGAGGAGTGTACATGGGTGACAGAGGATCGTAGAGTAGTGTACATGGGTGACAAGGGGACGTGGGGGGTGAAAGAGGGGTGTACGGGGTGATAGAGGGGTGTACATAGGTGACAGAGGGGTGTTAGGGGTGTAGAGGTGTGTACATGGGTGGCAGAGTGGTTCAGAGGAGTGTATATGAGTGATAGATGGGTGTAAATGGGTGAAAGGGGGCGTAGGGGGTGACAGAGTGGTGTACATTGGTGACAGAGAGGTGTTGGGGGTGTAGAGCAGTGTACGTGGGTGACAGAGGAGCGCAGAGTAGTATACATGGATAACAGAAGGGTGTAGGGGTGTACATTGGTGATAGAAGGGTGTAGAGGAGTGTACATGGGTGACGGAGGAGCTTAGAGGAGTGTAAATGGGTAACAGATGGGTGTAGAGGGGTGTACATGGGTAACAAAGGGGTGTAGAGGAGTGTACATGGGTGACAGAGGGGTGTAGAGGAGTGTACATGGGTGACAGAGGATCGTAGAGTAGTGTACATGGGTGACAGGGGGACGTAGGGGTGAAAGAGGGGTGTACGGGGTGATAGAAGGGTGTACGTAGGTGACAGAGGGGTGTTGGGGTGTAGAGATGTGTACATGGGTGGCAGAGTGGTTTAGAGGAGTGTATATGAGTGATAGATTGGTGTAAATGGGTGAAAGGGGGTGTAGGGGGTGACAGAGTGGTGTAAATTGGTGACAGAGAGGTGTTGGGGGTGTAGAGGAGTGTACGTGGGTGGCAGAGGAGCGCAGAGTAGTATACATGGATAACAGAAGGGTGTAGGGGTGTACATTGGTGATAGAATGGTGTAGAGGAGTGTACATGGGTGACGGAGGAGCTTAGAGGAGTGTAAATGGGTAACAGATGGGTGTAGAGCGGTGTACATGGGTGACAAAGGGGTGTAGAGGAGTGTACATGGGTGACAGAGGGGTGTAGAGGAGTGTACATGGGTGACAGAGGATCGTAGAGTAGTGTACATGGGTGACAGGGGGACGTAGGGGTGAAAGAGGGGTGTACGGGGTGATAGAAGGGTGTACGTAGGTGACAGAGGGGTGTTGGGGTGTAGAGATGTGTACATGGGTGGCAGAGTGGTTTAGAGGAGTGTATATGAGTGATAGATTGGTGTAAATGGGTGAAAGGGGGCGTAGGGGGTGACAGAGTGGTGTAAATTGGTGACAGAGAGGTGTTGGGGGTGTAGAGGAGTGTACGTGGGTGGCAGAGGAGCGCAGAGTAGTATACATGGATAACAGAAGGGTGTAGGGGTGTACATTGGTGATAGAAGGGTGTAGAGGAGTGTACATGGGTGACGGTTGAGCTTAGAGGAGTGTACATGGGTAACAGATGGGTGTAGAGGGGTGTACATGGGTGACAGAGCGGTGTAGAGGAGTGTACATGGGTGACAGAGGGGTGTAGAGGAGTGTACATGGGTGACAGAGGGGTGTAGAGGAGTGTACATGGGTGACAGAGGATCGTAGAGTAGTGTACATGGGTGACAAGGGGACGTAGGGGGTGAAAGAGGGGTGTACGGGGTGATAGAGGGGTGTACATAGGTGACAGAGGGGTGTTGGGGGTGTAGAGGTGTGTACATGGGTGGCAGAGTGGTTCAGAGGAGTGTATATGAGTGATAGATGGGTGTAAATGGGTGAAAGGGGGCGTAGGGGGTGACAGAGTGGTGTACATTGGTGACAGAGAGGTGTTGGGGATGTAGAGGAGTGTACGTGGGTGACAGAGGAGCGCAGAGTAGTATACATGGATAACAGAAGGGTGTAGGGGTGTACATTGGTGATAGAAGGGTGTAGAGGAGTGTACATGGGTGACGGAGGAGCTTAGAGGAGAGTAAATGGGTAACAGATGGGTGTAGAGGGGTGTACATGGGTGACAAAGGGGTGTAGAGGAGTGTACATGGGTGACAGAGGGGTGTAGAGGAGTGTACATGGGTGACAGAGGATCGTAGAGTAGTGTACATGGGTGACAGGGGGACGTAGGGGTGAAAGAGGGGTGTACGGGGTGATAGAAGGGTGTACGTAGGTGACAGAGGGGTGTTGGGGTGTAGAGATGTGTACATGGGTGGCAGAGTGGTTTAGAGGAGTGTATATGAGTGATAGATTGGTGTAAATGGGTGAAAGGGGGCGTAGGGGGTGACAGAGTGGTGTAAATTGGTGACAGAGAGATGTTGGGGGTGTAGAGGAGTGTACGTGGGTGGCAGAGGAGCGCAGAGTAGTATACATGGATAACAGAAGGGTGTAGGGGTGTACATTGGTGAGAGAAGGGTGTAGAGGAGTGTACATGGGTGACGGAGGAGCTTAGAGGAGTGTACATGGGTAACAGATGGGTGTAGGGGGGTGTACATGGGTGACAGAGCGGTGTAGAGGAGTGTACATGGGTGACAGAGGGGTGTAGAGGAGTGTACATGGGTGACAGAGGGGTGTAGAGGAGTGTACATGGGTGACAGAGGGGTGTAGAGGAGTGTACATGGGTAACAGAGGAGTGAAGAGGAGTGTACAGAGGCCTACATTACCATTACTTGATTAACTGTTGTATATTATATAAAACATTTAGATAAAATATATTACAAAAATATACATTATATTTTAAGTTCCTTTTTCCACTCCTTTTTCTATAATTCCTGAGATAAGTAGTTCTGGCCCTAGAGTGTTATATATATTAGCGTCTGTAGCATGTATCAGGAACATGTTATCATACCTGTGTCTTTTTTACAGAGGACTAATGCCCGGTGAAAAGGTGAACGTGTCATATACCCCCGTTAGCTGCAAGAAAGGAACCACGAAACAGGTAATTAATATTTATATTAATTACTGATAACAATCAGGCTAGATGTAAAATCTAGACCTGCAGACATGTCATAGTCTTTCCCGTATACATGAAGATATATGTGTTTTTAATAAGTATATCGTCTATGGACAGCTTTATATATAACACAACCATATCTCAGGTACAGAGATTAGGAACATTCCAAAGTTGACGAGTAAAAAGGTAGCAGAAAGGTGAACATGGGTAACAGGAGTGTCGAGGAGTGTACATGGGTGATAGATGGGTGTACATGGGTGACAGTGGGCGTAGGGAGTAACAGAGGGGGGAACATGGGTGACAGAGAGGTGTTGGGTGTGTAGAGGAGTGTACATGGGTGATAGAGGAGCGTAGAGGAGTGTACATGGTAACAGAGGAGTGGTGTCAGAGGGGTGTAGAGGAGTGTACATGGGTGACGGAGGAGCTTCGAGGAGTGTAAATGGGTAACAGATGGGTGTAGAGGGGTGTACATGGGTGACAGAGCGGTGTAGAGGAGTGTACATGGGTGACAGAGGGGTGTAGAGGAGTGTACATGGGTGACAGAGGGGTGTAGAGGAGTGTACATGGGTGACAGAGGATCGTAGAGTAGTGTACATGGGTGACAGGGGGACGTAGGGGGTGAAAGAGGGGTGTACGGGGTGATAGAAGGGTGTACATAGGTGACAGAGGGGTGTTGGGGGTGTAGAGTAGTGTACATGGGTGATAGAGGAGCGTAGAGGAGTGTACATGGTAACAGAGGAGTGGTGTCAGAGGGGTGTAGAGGAGTGTACATGGGTGACAGAGGATCGTAGAGTAGTGTACATGGGTGACAAGGGGACATAGGGGGTGAAAGAGGGGTGTACGGGGTGATAGAGGGGTGTACATAGGTGACAGAGGGGTGTTGGGGGTGTAGAGGTGTGTACATGGGTGGCAGAGTGGTTCAGAGGAGTGTATATGAGTGATAGATGGGTGTAAATGGGTGAAAGGGGGAGTAGGGGGTGACAGAGTGGTGTACATTGGTGACAGAGAGGTGTTGGGGGTGTAGAGGAGTGTACGTGGGTGACAGAGGAGCGCAGAGTAGTATACATGGATAACAGAAGGGTGTAGGGGTGTACATTGGTGATAGAAGGGTGTAGAGGAGTGTACATGGGTGACGGAGGAGCTTAGAGGAGTGTAAATGGGTAAGAGATGGGTGTAGAGGGGTGTACATGGGTGACAGAGGGGTGTAGAGGAGTGTAGATGGGTGACAGAGGGGTGTAGAGGAGTGTACATGGGTGACAGAGGGGTGTAGAGGAGTGTACATGGGTGACAGAGGAGTGTAGAGGAGTGTAAATGGGTAAGAGATGGGTGTAGAGGGGTGTACATGGGTGACAGAGGGGTGTAGAGGAGTGTAGATGGGTGACAGAGGGGTGTAGAGGAGTGTACATGGGTGACAGAGGGGTGTAGAGGAGTGTACATGGGTGACAGAGGGGTGTAGAGGAGTGTACATGGGTGACAGAGGGGTGTAGAGGAGTGTACATGGGTGACAGAGGAGTGTACAGAGGCCTACATTACCATTACTTGATTAACTGTTGTATATTATATAAAACATTTAGATAAAATATTTTACAAAAATATACATTATATTTTAAGTTCCTTTTTCCACTCCTTTTTCCATAATTCCTGAGTTAAGTAGTTCTGGCCCTAGAGTGTTATATATATTAGCGTCTGTAGCATGTATCAGGAACATGTTATCATACCTGTGTCTTTTTTTACAGATGACTGATGCCCGACATATACCCCCGTCAGCTGCAAGAAAGGAACCACGAAACAGGTAATTAATATTTATATTAATTACTGATAACAATCAGGCTAGATGTAAAATCTAGACCTGCAGACATGTCATAGTCTTTCCCGTATATATGAAGATATATGTGTTTTTAATAAGTATATCGTCTATGGACAGCTTTATATATAACACAACCATATCTCAGGTACAGAGATTAGGAACATTCCAAAGTTGACGAGTAAAAAGGTAGCAGAAAGTGGAACATTGGTAACAGCAGTGTCGAGGAGTGTACATGGGTGGCAGAGTGGTTTAGAGGAGTGTACATGGGTGATAGATGGGTGTACATGGGTGACAGGGGGCGTAGGGGGTGACAGAGGGGTGTACATGGGTGACAGAGGTGTTGGGTGTGTAGAGGAGTGTACATGGGTAATAGGGGAGCATAGAGGAGTGTACATGGTAACAGAGGAGTGTAGAGAAGTGTACGTGGGTGTCAGGGGGGTGTAGAGGAGTGTACATGGGTGACAGAGGAGCGTAGAGGAGTGTACATGGGTAACAGAGGAGTGTACATGGGTGACAGGGGGACATAGGGGGTGAAAGAGGGCTAGATGTAAAATCTAGACCTGCAGACATGTCATAGTCTTTCCCGTATACATGAAGATATATGTGTTTTTAATAAGTATATCTTTAATAAGTATATCGTCTATGGACAGCTTTATATATAACACAACCATATCTCAGGTACAGAGATTAGGAACATTCCAAATTTGATAGATGGGTGTAAATGGGTGAAAGGGGGCGTAGGGGGTGACAGAGTGGTGTACATTGGTGACAGAGAGGTGTTGGGGGTGTAGAGGAGTGTACGTGGGTGACAGAGGAGCGCAGAGTAGTATACATGGATAACAGAAGGGTGTAGGGGTGTGCATTGGTGATAGAGGGGTGTAGAGGAGTGTACATTGGTGACGGAGGAGCTTAGAGGAGTGTAAATGGGTAACAGATGGGTGTAGAGGGGTGTACATGGGTGACAGAGCGGTGTAGAGGAGTGTACATGGGTGACAGAGGGGTGTAGAGGAGTGTACATGGGTGACAGAGGGGTGTAGAGGAGTGTACATGGGTGAAAGAGGATCGTAGAGTAGTGTACATGGGTGATAGGGGGACGTAGGGGGTGAAAGAGGGGTGTATGGGGTGATAGAAGGGTGTACATAGGTGACAGAGGGGTGTTGGGGGTGTAGAGATGTGTACATTGTTGGCAGAGTGGTTTAGAGGAGTGTATATGAGTGATATATTGGCGTAAATGGGTGAAAGGGGGCGTAGGGGGTGACAGAGTGGTGTACATTGGTGACAGAGAGGTGTTGGGGGTGTAGAGTAGTGTACATGGGTGACAGAGGGGTGTAGAGGAGTGTAAATGGGTAACAGAGTAGTGAAGAGGAGTGTACAGAGGCCTACATTACCATTACTTGATTAACTGTTGTATATTTTTGTAATATATTTTATCTAAATGTTTTATATAATATACATTATATTTTAAGTTCCTTTTTCCCCTCCTTTTTCTATAATTCCTGAGATAAGTAGTTCTGGCCATAGAGTGTTATATATATTAGCGTCTGTAGCATGTATCAGGAACATGTTATCATACCTGTGTCTTTTTTACAGAGGACTAATGCCCGGTGAAAAGGTGAGCGTGTCATATACCCCCGTCAGCTGCAAGAAAGGAACCACGAAACAGGTAATTAATATTTATATTAATTACTGATAACAATCAGGCTAGATGTAAAATCTAGACCTGCAGACATGTCATAGTCTTTCCCGTATACATGAAGATATATGTGTTTTTAATAAGTATATCGTCTATGGACAGCTTTATATATAACACAACCATATCTCAGGTACAGAGATTAGGAACATTCCAAATTTGACGAGTAAAAAGGTAGCAGGAAGGTGAACATGGGTAACAGGAGTGTCGAGGAGTGTACATGGGTGATAGATGTGTGTACATGGGTGACAGTGGGCGTAGGGAGTAACAGAGGGGTGTACATGGGTGACAGAGAGGTGTTGGGTGTGTAGAGGAGTGTACATGGGTGATAGAGGAGCGTAGAGGAGTGTACATGGGAACAGAGGAGTGGTGTCAGAGGGGTGTAGAGGAGTGAACATGGGTGACAGAGGATCGTAGAGTAATGTACATGGGTGACAAGGGGACGTAGGGGGTGAAAGGGGTGTACGGGGTGATAGAGGGGTGTACATAGGTGACAGAGGGGTGTTGGGGGTGTAGAGGTGTGTACGTGGGTGGCAGAGTGGTTCAGAGGAGTGTATATGAGTGATAGATGGGTGTAAATGGGTGAAAGGGGGCGTAGGGGGTGACAGAGTGGTGTACATTGGTGACAGAGAGGTGTTGGGGGTGTAGAGGAGTGTACGTGGGTGACAGAGGAGCGCAGAGTAGTATCCATGGATAACAGAAGGGTGTAGGGGTGTACATTGGTGATAGAGGGGTGTAGAGGAGTGTACATGGGTGACGGAGGAGCTTAGAGGAGTGTAAATGGGTAACAGATGGGTGTAGAGGGGTGTACATGGGTGACAGAGCGGTGTAGAGGAGTGTACATGGGTGACAGAGGGTTGTAGAGGAGTGTACATGGGTGACAGAGGGGTGTAGAGGAGTGTACATGGGTGAAAGAGGATCGTAGAGTAGTGTACATGGGTGATAGGGGGACGTAGGGGGTGAAAGAGGGGTGTATGGGGTGATAGAAGGGTGTACATAGGTGACAGAGGGGTTTTGGGGGTGTAGAGATGTGTACATTGTTGGCAGAGTGGTTTAGAGGAGTGTATATGAGTGATATATTGGCGTAAATGGGTGAAAGGGGGCGTAGGGGGTGACAGAGTGGTGTACATTGGTGACAGAGAGGTGTTGGGGGTGTAGAGTAGTGTACATGGGTGACAGAGGGGTGTAGAGGAGTGTAAATGGGTAACAGAGTAGTGAAGAGGAGTGTACAGAGGCCTACATTACCATTACTTGATTAACTGTTGTATATTTTTGTAATATATTTTATCTAAATGTTTTATATAATATACATTATATTTTAAGTTCCTTTTTCCCCTCCTTTTTCTATAATTCCTGAGATAAGTAGTTCTGGCCATAGAGTGTTATATATATTAGCGTCTGTAGCATGTATCAGGAACATGTTATCATACCTGTGTCTTTTTTACAGAGGACTAATGCCCGGTGAAAAGGTGAGCGTGTCATATACCCCCGTCAGCTGCAAGAAAGGAACCACGAAACAGGTAATTAATATTTATATTAATTACTGATAACAATCAGGCTAGATGTAAAATCTAGACCTGCAGACATGTCATAGTCTTTCCCGTATACATGAAGATATATGTGTTTTTAATAAGTATATCGTCTATGGACAGCTTTATATATAACACAACCATATCTCAGGTACAGAGATTAGGAACATTCCAAATTTGACGAGTAAAAAGGTAGCAGGAAGGTGAACATGGGTAACAGGAGTGTCGAGGAGTGTACATGGGTGATAGATGGGTGTACATGGGTGACAGTGGGCGTAGGGAGTAACAGAGGGGTGTACATGGGTGACAGAGAGGTGTTGGGTGTGTAGAGGAGTGTACATGGGTGATAGAGGAGCGTAGAGGAGTGTACATGGTAACAGAGGAGTGGTGTCAGAGGGGTGTAGAGGAGTGTACATGGGTGACAGAGGATCGTAGAGTAATGTACATGGGTGACAAGGGGACGTAGGGGGTGAAAGAGGGGTGTACGGGGTGATAGAGGGGTGTACATAGGTGACAGAGGGGTGTTGGGGGTGTAGAGGTGTGTACGTGGGTGGCAGAGTGGTTCAGAGGAGTGTATATGAGTGATAGATGGGTGTAAATGGGTGAAAGGGGGCGTAGGGGGTGACAGAGTGGTGTACATTGGTGACAGAGAGGTGTTGGGGGTGTAGAGGAGTGTACGTGGGTGACAGAGGAGCGCAGAGTAGTATCCATGGATAACAGAAGGGTGTAGGGGTGTACATTGGTGATAGAGGGGTGTAGAGGAGTGTACATGGGTGACGGAGGAGCTTAGAGGAGTGTAAATGGGTAACAGATGGGTGTAGAGGGGTGTACATGGGTGACAGAGCGGTGTAGAGGAGTGTACATGGGTGACAGAGGGGTGTAGAGGAGTGTACATGGGTGACAGAGGGGTGTAGAGGAGTGTACATGGGTGAAAGAGGATCGTAGAGTAGTGTACATGGGTGATAGGGGGACGTAGGGGGTGAAAGAGGGGTGTATGGGGTGATAGAAGGGTGTACATAGGTGACAGAGGGGTGTTGGGGGTGTAGAGATGTGTACATTGGTGGCAGAGTGGTTTAGAGGAGTGTATATGAGTGATAGATTGGCGTAAATGGGTGAAAGGGGGCGTAGGGGGTGACAGAGTGGTGTACATTGGTGACAGAGAGGTGTTGGGGGTGTAGAGGAGTGTACGTGGGTGACAGAGGAGTGCAGAGTAATATACATGGATAACAGAATGGTGTAGGGGTGTACATTGGTGATAGAAGGGTGTAGAGGAGTGTACATGGGTGACGGAGGAGCTTAGAGGAGTGTAAATGGGTAACAGATGGGTGTAGAGGGGTGTACATGGGTGACAGAGCGGTGTAGAGGAGTGTACATGGGTGACAGAGGGGTGTAGAGGAGTGTACATGGGTGACAGAGGGGTGTAGAGGAGTGTACATGAGTGACAGAGGGGTGTAGAGGAGTGTACATGGGTAACAGAGGATTGTAGAGGAGTGTACAGAGGCCTACATTACCATTAATTGATTAACTGTTGTATATTATATAAAACATTTAGATAAAATATTTTACAAAAATATACATTATATTTTATGTTCCTTTTTCCACTCCTTTTTCCATAATTCCTGAGATAAGCAGTTCTGGCCCTAGAGTGTTATATATATTAGCGTCTGTAGCATGTATCAGGAGCATGTTATCATACCTGTGTCTTTTTTACAGATGACTGAAGCCCGGTGAAAAGATGAATGTGACATATACCCCCGTCAGCTCCAAGAAAGGAACCACGAAACAGGTAATTAATATTTATATTAATTACTGATAACAATCAGGCTAGATGTAAAATCTAGACCTGCAGACATGTCATAGTCTTTCCCGTATACATGAAGATATATGTGTTTTAAGTATATCGTCTATGGACAGCTTTATATATAACACAACCATATCTCAGGTACAGAGATTAGGAACATTCCAAAGTTGACGAGTAAAAAGGTAGCAGAAAGGGAAACATGGGTAACAGGAGTGTCGAGGAGTGTACATGGGCTGCAGAGTGGTTTAGAGGAGTGTACATGGGTGATAGATGGGTGTACATGGGTGACAGGGGGCGTAGGGTGTGACAGAGGGGTGTACATGGGTGACAGAGGTGTTGGGTGTGTAGAGGAGTGTACATGGGTAATAGGGGAGCATAGAGGAGTGTACATGGTAACAGAGGAGTGTAGAGGAGTGTACATGGGCATCAGAAGGGTGTAGAGGAGTGTACATGGGTGACAGAGGAGCGTAGAGGAGTTTACATGGGTAACAGAGGAGTGTACATGGGTGCCAGGAGGATGTAGGGGGTGAAAGAGGGGTGTACGGGGTGATAGAGGGGTGTACATAGGTGACAGAGGGGTGTTGGGGGTGTAGAGGTGTGTACATGGGTGGCAGAGTGGTTTAGAGGAGTGTATATGAGTGATAGATGGGTGTAAATGGGTGAAATGGGGCGTAGGGGGTGACAGAGTGGTGTATATTGGTGACAGAGAGGTGTTGGGTGTGTAGATGAGTGTACGTGGGTGACAGAGGAGCGCAGAGTAGTATACATGGATAACAGAAAGGTGTAGGGGTGTACATTGGTGATAGAAGTTTGTAGAGGAGTGTACATGGGTGACGGAGGAGCTTAGAGGAGTGTAAATGGGTAACAGATGGGTGTAGAGGGGTGAAGATGGGTGACAGAGGGGTGTAGAGGAGTGTACATGCGTGCCAGAGGGGTGTAGAGGAGTGTACATGCGTGCCAGAGGGGTGTAGAGGAGTGTACATGGGTGACAGAGGGGTGTAGAGGAGTGTACATGGGTAACAGAGGAGTGTAGAGGAGTGTACAGAGGCCTACATTACCATTTTTTGATTAACTGTTGTATATTGTATAAAACATTTAGATAAAATATTTTACAAAAATATACATTATATTTTAAGTTCCTTTTTCCACTCCTTTTTCCATAATTCCTGAGATAAGTAGTTCTGGCCCTAGAGTGTTATATATATTAGCATCTGTAGCATGTATCAGGAACATGTTATCATACCTGTGTCTTTTTTACAGATGACTGATGCCCGGTGGAAAGGTGGACGTGATATATACCCCCGTCAGCTGCAAGAAAGGAACCACGAAACAGGTAATTAATATTTATATTAATTACTGATAACAATCAGGCTAGATGTAAAATCTAGACCTGCAGACATGTCATAGTCTTTCCCGTATACATGAAGATATATGTGTTTTTAATAAGTATATCGTGCTGGCACTATTTTTCTATGAATAACTGCAACAACCAGCATGCACAAACAACCAAAGGACATGTTTGGCGATGTAGTAGTGTGCCTCCAGCTGTTGCATAACTACAGCTTCCAGCATGCCCTTCAGATGTCAATACATGCTGAGAGTTGTAGTTTTGCAACAGCTGAAGGCAAACTGGTTGTGAAACACAAAGTTTGTTACCTAACTCAGTGTTTTGCAACCAGTGTGCCTCCAGCTGTTCCAAACTACAACTCCCAGCATGCACTGACAGACCATACATGCTGGGAGTTTAAGTTTTGGAATATCTGTAGGCACACTGGTGGCAAAACACAGTTAAGTAACAATTTATGTTTTGCAACCAGTGTGCCTCCAGCTGTTGCTTTACTGCAACTCCCAGCATGCACGGAAAACCAAAGGGCATGCTGAGAGTTGTACTTTTGCAACAGCTGGAGGTTCCCTCCCCCCCCCCCCCCCTCCCATGTGAATGTATAGGGTACATTTGCACGGGCGGGTTCTTACAGTGAGTTACCGCATCAAGCTTGTGCTGTGGCAAATTTCCTGTATACCTGTAAACGCTGTAAACCCCCGCCCATGTGAATGTACCCTAAAAACACTACACTATACCTTCACAAAATAAAAAGTAAGACACTACATATACACATATCCCTACACAGTTACACCCCCCCCCCCCCCCCCAATAAAAAAAAAAAAAAAAACTCTCATACGTCACTGTTTCCAAGACGGAGCCTCTGCACAACTCCCAGTATTGCCGGACAGCCACCGACTGTGAAGGCATGCTTGGAGTTTTGCAACAGCTGGAGGCACCCTGTTTGGGAAACACTGCCATAGCGTATTTTGGTGGCGGATGCAAATCCCCAAATTAGGCCTCAAATGGCACTCTCTCGCTTTGGAGCCCTGTCATATTTCAAAGCAACAGTTTAGTGCCACATATGGGGTGTTTCCGTACTCGGGAGAAATTGCGCTACACATTTTGGGGGCATTTTCTCCTATTACCCCTTGTAAAAATGTAACATTTGGGGGGGGGGGGGGGGGAACAGCATTTAAGTGAAAAAAAAAATTCTTTACACATCCAACTCTAACAAAAAGTAATAAAACACCTGTGGGGTGTAAAGGCTCACTGTACCCCTTGTTACATTCCTTGAGGGGTTCCTTTTTTTGCTGTTCTGGCACCACAGGGGCTTCCTAAATGTGACATGCCCCCCAAAAACCATTTCAGAAAAACTTACTCTCCAAAATCCTATTGTTGCTCCTTCTCTTCTGAGCCCTCTAGTGCTCCTACAGAGCACTTAAAGGGGTATTCCGCCCCTAGCATCTTATCCCCTATCCAAAAGATAGCGGATAAGATGTCAGATCGCCGGGGTTCCGCTGCTGGGGACCCCCGGGATCTCTGCTGCGGCACCCCGCTATCATTACTACACAGCGCAAACTCGCTCTGTGCGTAATGACGGGCAATACAGGGGCCGGAGCATCGTTACGTCACGGCTCCGCCCCTCATGATGTCACTGCCCGCCCCCTCAATACAAAGTCTATGGGAGGGGGCGTGGCGGCCATCACACCCCCTCACACAGACTTGCATTAAACCCCTTAAGGACCAGGCCATTTTACACCTTAGGACCAGAGCGTTTTTTGCACATCTGACCACTGTCACTTTAAACATTAATAACTCTGGAATGCTTTTAGTTGTTTTTCTGATTCCGAGATAGTTTTTTCGTTACATATTCTACTTTAACATAGTGGTAAACTTTTGTGGTAACTTGCATCCTTTCATGGTGAAAAATCCCCAAATTTGATGAAAAATTAGAAAATTTTGCATTTTTCTAGCTTTGAAGCTCTCTGCTTGTAAGGAAAATGGATATTCCAAAAAAAAAAAAAAAAAATTATTCACATTTCCAATATGTCTACTTTATGTTTGAATCATAAAATTGACGTATTTTTACTTTTGGAAGACATCAGAGGGCTTCAAAGTTCAGCAGCAATTTTCCAATTTTTCAAAAATTTTCAAACTCACTATTTTTCAGGGACCAGTTCAGGTTTGAAGTTTATTTGAAGGGTTTTCATATTAGAAATACCCCACAAATGACCCCATTATAAAAACTGCACCCCCCCCCAAAGTATTCAAAATGACATTTAGTAAGTGTTTTAACCCTTTAGGTGTTTCACAGGAATAGCAGCAAAGTGAAGGAAAAAATTCACAATCTTCATTTTTTACACTCGCTTGTTCTTGTAAACCCAATTTTTGAATTTTTACAAGGGGTAAAAGGAGAAAATGTATACTTATATTTGTAGCCCAATTTCTCTCGAGTAAGGACATACCTCATATCTCTATGTAAATTGTTCGGTAGAGGGCTCAGAAGCGAAGGAGCGACAAGGGGATTTTGGAAAGTACGTTTTTCAGAAATGGTTTTTGGGGGGTATGTTGCATGTTGGAAGCCCCTATGGTGCCAGAACAGCAAAAAAAAACACATGGCATACCATTTTGGAAACTAGACACCTTGAGGAACGGAACAAGGATTTAAGTGAGCCTTAATACCCCACAGGTGTTTCACGACTTTTGCATATGTAAAAAAAAAAAATGTTTTTTTCACTAAAATGTGTGTTTCCCCCCAAATTTCACATTTTTGCAAGGGTTAATAGCAGAAAATACCCCCAAAATTTGTAACCTCATCTCTTCTGAGTATGGAGGTACCCCATAAGTTGACCTGAAGTGCACTACGGGCGAACTACAATGCTCAGAAGAGGAGGAGCACCTTTGAGCTTTTGGAAAGAGAATTCGTTTGGAATGGTAGTCAGGGGCCATGTGCATTTACAAAGCCCCCCGTGGTGCCAGAACAGTGGACCCCCCCCCCCCACATGTGACCCTATTTTGGAAACTAAACCCCTCACAGAATTTAGTAAGTGGTGCAGTGAGCATTTACACCCCACTGGCATTTGACAGATCTTTGGAACAGTGGGCTGTGCAAATGGAAAATTATATTTTTCATTTTCACGGATCACTGTTCCAAAAATCTGTCAGACACCTGTGGGACATAAATGCTCACTGTACCCCTTATTACATTACATGAGGGGTGTCGTTTCCAAAATGGGGTCACATGTGGGGGGGTCCATTGTTCTGGTACCATGGGGGCTTTGTAAACACAAGTGGCCTTCAATTCCGGACAAATTTTCTCTTCAAAATCCCAATGGCGCTCCTTCTCTTCTGAGCATTGTAGTGCACTCATAGAGCACTGTACATCCACATATGGGGTATGTTCTTACTCAGAAGAAATGGGGTTACAAATTTTGGGGGGCTTTTTTTCCTATTTTCCCTTGTGAAAATGAAAAATTTAGGGTGACACCAGCATTTTAGTGAAAAATTTTTTTTTTTTTCATTTTCCCATCCAACTTTAATGAAAATTCGTCAAACACCTGTGGGGTGTTAAGGCTCACTATACCCCTTGTTACGTTCCGTGAGGGGTGTCGTTTCAAAAATGGAGTCACATGTGGGATTTATTTTTTTGGGTTTATGTCAGAACCGCTGTAAAATCTGCCACCCCTGTGCAAATCACCAATTTAGGCTTAAAATGTACATGGTGCGCTCTCACTCCTGAGCCTTGTTGTGCATCCGCAGAACATTTTACGCCCACATATGGGGTATTTCCGTACTCAGGAGAAATTGCGTTACAAATTTTTTTTTTTTCCTTTTACCTCTCGTGAAAATAAAAAGTAAAGGACAACACCAGCATGTTAGTGTAAAAAAAATTTTTTTTTACACTAACAGGCTGGTGTAGACCCCAACTTTTCTTTTTCATAAGGGGTAAAAGGAAAAAAAGCCCCCAAAATTAGTAGTGCAATTTCTCCCAAATACGGAGATAACCCATATGTGGCACTAAACTGTTTCCTTGAAATACGACAGGCCTCTGAAGTGAGAGAGCGCCATGCGCATTTGAGGACTAAATTAGGGATTGCACAGGGGTGGACATAGGGGTTTTCTCTGCCAGTGATTCCCAAACAGGGTGCCTCCAGCTGTTGCTAAACTCCCAGTCAGTGGCTGTCCGGAAATGCTGTGAGTTGTTGTTTTGCAACAGCTGGAGGCTCTGTTTTGGAAACACTGCCGTACAATACATTTTTTATTTTTATTGGGGGGACAGTGTAAGGGGGGGGGGTATATGTAGTGTTTTACCCTTTATTATGTGTTAGTGTAGTGTAGTGTTTTTAGGGTACGTTCACACTGGCGGAGGTTTACAGTGAATTTACCGCTAGGAGTTTGCGCTGCGGCGAAAAATTTGCCGCAGCTCATACTTGAAGTAGTAAACTTACTGTAAACCCGCCAGTGTGAATGTACCCTGTACGTTCACATGGGGGGGGGGGGGGGGGGGGGCAAACCTCCAGCTGTTTCACAACTACAACTCCCAGCATGTACTGACAGACCGTGCATGCTGGGAGTTGTACTTTTGCAACAGCTGGAGGCACACTGGTTGGGAAATCTTCAGTTAGGTTCTGTTACCTAACTCAGTATTTTCCAACCAGTGTGCCTCCATTTGTTGCAAAACTACAACTCCCAGCATGTGCTGATTGCCGAAGGGCATGCTGGGAGATGTAGTTATGCAACAGCTGCAAGGATCGCAACTACAACTCCCAGCATGCAGAGATAGCTGTTTGCTGTTTAGGCATGCTGGGAGTTGCAGTTTTGCAACATCTGGAGAGCTATAGTTTAGAGACGACTGCACAGTGGTCTCCAAACTGTGGACCTCCAGATGTTGCAAAACTACAACTCCCAGCATGCCCAGACAGCAAACTGCTGTGTGGGCATGCTATCAGTTGTAGTTTTGCAAGATCTGGAGGTGCACAGTATAGAGATCACTGTGCAGTGGTCTCAAACTGTAGGCCTCCAGCTGTTGCAAAACTGCAACTCCCAGCATGCCTAAACAGCTCTCTGGGTATGCCGGGAGTTGTAGTTTTGCAACATCTGGATGGATACAGTTTAGAAACCACTATAGTGATTTTGCTAAGTAACTCACCGGCTTCCGTCGGATCCAGGGAGCTGCGTCGCCGTCCTCTTTCGCCGATCGCTGCCTGCTGCCGCCGCTGATCGTCACCCGCTGCCGTTGCCGATGAGTAAGTGGATCTTCGGTGCCGGTCCCTGTCGATTTCCCCGTCCTGCCCCGCCTATTGTGGGTGGGCAGAACGGGGAAACCGAAAGTAAAGCCCCCCGCCCCCGATTTGCTATTGGTGGTCGCGTCTAGACCACCAATAGCAGAGATAGGAGGGGTGGCACCCCTGCCACCTCACTCCTATTGCTTCAAGGGGATCGTGGGTGTCTAGGACATCCGCAATCCCCTTTATTTTCCAGGTCACCGACTATAGACCCGTATGACCCGGAATAGCCGCAAATCGCAAGTGTGAATTCTGATGACCCCCCTGGGCATTTGCGCGGGGTGCCTGCTGATAGATATCAGCAGCCACCCCGGTCCGGTCCCCGCCCGGCGCGCGGCGGGACCGAAATTCCCACAGGCATACAGGTACGCCCTTGGTCCTTAAGTACCAGGGAGCAAAGGCGTACCTGTATGCCCTTGGTCCTTAAGGGGTTAAGGGGGTGGTCCGTGACATCCCGAGGGGGTGGAGCCGTGACATCACAATGCTTCAGCCCCTGTATCGCCGGTCATTACGCACAGAGCGAGTGGGCTCTTCGCAGTAATGATAGCGGGGCGCCGCAGTGGAGATCCCAGGGGTCCCCAGCAGTGGGACCACGGCAATCTGACATCTTATCCCCTATCCTTTGGATAGGGGCGGAGTACCCCTTTAACACTTAGAACTTAGGTATTTCCATACTCTAGTGAAATTTGGTTACAAATTTTAGGGTGATTTCTCTCCTTTTACCCCTTGTAAAAATAAAAAAAACTGGGTCTACAAGAACATGCAAATGTAAAAAATGAAGATTTTGATTTTTCTCCTTCATTTTGCTGCTATTCCTGTGAAACACCTAAAGGGTGAACACGCACTTTCTGAATGTCATTTTGCATATATGAGGGGTGCAGTTTTTATAATGGGGTCATTTATGGGGGATTTCTAATATAAAGGCCCTTCAAATCCACTTTAAGGGTGCGTTCCCACAGGGCGTATACGCAGCGTATTTGACGCTGCGCAAAATGTATGGCAGCAGCGGGAAATACGCTGCGTATCCCTTGCTCACTATACACATAGGGCTTTCCGGCGGCAGCCCTATGTGTGTAGTGAGTTTTGGAGGCGGGGCCGTGTGCCGGCGTGTCTGTGACGCGCGGCTCCGCCTCCAAAACTCACTACACACATAGGGCTGCCGCCGGAAAGCCCTGTGTGTATAGTGAGCAAGGGATACGCAGCGTATTTCCCGCTGCTGCCATACATTTTGCGCAGCGTCAAATACGCTGCGCATACGCCCTGTGGGAACGCACCCCAAATTTTTTGAAAAATTGGAAAATAGCTGCTGAACTTTGAAGCCCACTGATGTCTTCCAAAAGTAAAAACATGTCAACTTTATGATGCAAACATAAATTATACATATTGTATATGTGAATCAATATATAATTTATTTGGGTTTCAAAGTTTAAGAAATGTAAAAGTTTAAAACATTTTTCATCAAATTTTGGAATTTTTCACCAAGAAATGATTCAAGTATCGACAAAAATTTACCAACTAACATAAAGTAGAATATGTCACGAAAAAACTAACTCGTAATCAGAATGAAAAGTAAAAGCATCGCAGAGTTATTAATGCTTAACCCCTTGGGGACGGAGCCCATTATAACCCTAAGGACGGGAGCATTTTTTGCAAATCTGACCACTGTCACTTTAAGCATTAATAACTCTGGGATTCTTTTACTTATAAATTTGATTCTGAGATTGTTTTTTCGTGACATATTCTACTTTATGGTAGTGGTAAATTTTTGTCGATACTTGAATCATTTCTTGGTGAAAAATTCCCAAATTTGATGAAAAATTTGAAAATTTAGCATTTTTCTAACTTTGAAGCTCTCTGCTTGTAAGGAAAATAGACATTCCATATAAATTATATATTGATTCACAAATACAATATGTCTACTTTATATTTGCATCATAAAGTTGACATGTTTTTACTTTTGGAAGACATCAGAGGGCTTCAAAGTTCAGCAGCAATTTTCCAATTTTTTACAAAATTTTCAAAATCGGAATTTTTCAGGGACCAGTTCAGGTTTGAAGTGGATTTGAAGGGCCTTCCTATTAGTAATACCCCACAAATGACCCAATTATAAAAACTGCACCCTCAAAGTATCCATAATGACATTCAGTAAGTTTGTTAACCCTTTAGGTGTTTCACAGGAATAGCAGCAAAGTGAAGGAGAAAATTCAAAATCTTCATTTTTTACACTCGCATGTTCTTGTAGACCCAGTTTTTGAATTTTTACAAGTGGTTATAGGAGAAAAAGCCTCCAAATGTATGGAAATACCTCATATGTGTATGTCAAGTGTTCAGCGGGCGCAGTAGAGGGCTCAAAAGGGAAGGAGCGACAATGGGATTTTGGAGTGAATTTTGCTGAAATGGTTTTTGGGGGGCATGTCACATTTAGGAAGCCCCTATGGTGCCAGAACAGCAGAAAACCCCACATGGAATACCATTTTGGAAACTACACCCCTCAAGGCACGTAACAAGGGGTCCAGTGAGCCTTAACTAAACGCAGGTGTTTGACAAAAATATTTCCACTAAAGTGCAGTTTCTTCCCCAAATTTACAATTTTTACAAAGGGTTATGGGAGAGAATGCCCCCCAAAATTTGTAACCCCATCTCCTCTGAGTATGGAAATACCCCATGTTAGTACTTAAAATGCTCTGCGGGTGAAATACAATGCTCAGAAGAGGAGGAGCGCCATTTAGCTTTTGGAAAGATAATTCGTTTGGAATGGTAGTCAGGAGCCATGTGCGTTTACAAAGCCCCCTGTGGTGCCAGAACAGTGGACCCCCCCCACATGTGACCCCATTTTGGAAACTACACCCCTCACAGAATTTATTAAGGGGTGCAGTGAGTATTTACACCCCACTGGCGTTTGACAGATCTTTGGAACAGTGGACTGTGCAAATGAAAAATAAAATTTTTCATTTTCACGGACCACTGTTCCAAAAATCTGTCAGACACATGTGGGGCGTAAATGCTCACTGTACCCCTTATTACATTACACGAGGGGTGTAGTTTTCAAAATGGGGTCACATGTGGGGGGGGGGGGGTCCAGTGTTCTGGCATTATAAACTCATGTGGCCTTCAATTCCGGACACATTTTCTCTTCAAAATCCCAATGGCGCTCCTTCTCTTCTGAGCATTGTAGTGCGCCCGCCGAGCACTTAACATCCACATATGGGGTATGTTCTTACTCAGAGGAAATGGGGTTACAAATTTTGGGGGGCTTTTTTCCTATTTTCCCTTGTGAAAATGAAAAATTTAGGGTAACACCAGCATTTTAGTGAAATTTTTTTTTTATTTTTATTTTCCCATCCAAATTTTATGAAAATTCATCAAACACCTGTGGGGTGTTCAGGCTCACTATACCCCTTGTTACGTTCCGTGGGGGGGTGTAGTTTCCAAAATGGGGTCACATGTGGGTATTTATGTTTTTGCGTTTATGTCAGAACCACTGTAAAATCAGCCACCCCTGTGCAAATCACCAATTTAGGCCTCTAATGTACATGGTGCGCTCTCACTCCTGAGCCTTGTTGTGCATCCGCAGAGCGTTTTACGCCCACATATGGGGTATTTCCGTACTCAGGAGAAATTGTGTTACTAATTTTGGGGGGCTTTGTTTCCTTTTACTGCTTGTGAAAATAAAAAGTATGGGGCAACACCAGCATGTTAGTGTAAACTTTTTTTTTTTTTTTTTTTACACTAACAGGCTGGTGTAACCCCCAACTTTTCCTTTTCATAAGGGGTAAAAGGAGAAAAAGCCCCCCAAAATTTGTAGTGCAATTTCTCCCGAGTACGGAAATACCCCATATGTGGCCCTAAACTGTTTCCTTGAAATACGACAGGGCTCTGAAGTGAGAGAGCGCCATGTGCATTTGAGGACTAAATTAGGAATTGCATAGGTGCGGACATAGGGGTATTCTACGACAGTGATTCCCAAACAGGGTGCCTCCAGCTGTTGCTTAACTCCTAGCATGCCTGGACAGTCAGTGGCTGTCCAGAAATGCTGGGAGTTGTTGTTTTGCAACAGCTGGAGGCTCTGTTTTGGAAACACTGCCGTACAATACGTTTTTCATTTTTATTGGGGGGGACAGTGTAAGGGGGTGTATATGTAGTGTTTACTCTTTATTATGTGTTAGTGTTAGTGTAGTGTTTTTAGGGTACATTCGCACTGGCGGGTTACGGTGAGTTTCCCGCTAGGAGTTTGAGCTGCGGCGAAAAATTTGCCGCAGACCAAACTTGAAGCAGGAAACTGACTGTAAACCTGTCCGTGTGAATGTACCCTGTACGTTCACATGGGGGGGGGACAAACCTCCAGCTGTTTCAAAACCACAACTCCCAGCATGCACTGACAGTGCATGCTGGGAGTTGTACTTTTGCAACAGCTGGAGGCACACTGGTTGGAAAACCTTCAGTTAGGTTCTGTTACCTAACAGTATTTTCCAACCAGTGTGCCTCCAGCTGTTGCAAAACTACAACTCCCAGCATGTACTAATCGCCGAAGGGCATGCTGGGAGATGTAGTTATGCAACAGCTGGAGGTTACGGAATTACAACTCCCAGCATTGTGAGACAGCTGTTTGCTGTTTGAGCATGCTGGGATTTGCAGTTTTGCAACATCTGGAGGGCTACAGTTTATAGACCACTGCACAGTGATTTCCAAACTTTGACCCTCCAGATGTTGCAAAACTACAAATCCCAGCATGCCCTGACAGCAAAGAGCTGTTTGAGCATGCTAGGAGATGTAGTTTTGAAAGATCTGGAGGGATACAGTTTAGAGACCACTATATATTGGTCTCAAACTGCAACCCTCCAGCTATTGCAAAACTACATATTCCAGCATGCCCAAACTGCAAACAGCTGTCTGGGCATGCTGGGAGTTGTAGTTTTGCAACATCTGGAGGGCTACAGTCTCAGACTGTAGCCCTCCAGATGTTGCTAGTCAACTTACCTGCTTCCGTAGCATCCAGGGAGCCGTCTTCTTCTGCCGCACGCCACCCGCGCCAATCTCCGTCGCCGCCCGACGATCCCCTTCGCCCGCAGCCTCCGGAGGGGTAAGTGGACGTCGGCGCCCGGTCCTCTTAGTTTTCCCCGTTCTGGCCCGCCTATTGTGGGTGGGCAGGACGGGGAAAACAAGAGTAAACCCCTCGGCCCCTGATCTGCTATTGGTGGTCGCGTCTAGACCACCAATAGCAGGGATAGGAGGGGTGGTCGCAGTACAGTTTTTAAACCGGAGACAAAATCGTGGTCAACCACGGTTTTGACTCCGGTTTAAAAACCGTACTGCAACCGCATACATTTTTTTTTAACTTGGACGTCAATGGGAAACGCACATGTATACGGTTCCATACAGGAAAAATGTATACGTTTTTACTTTGCACATGCGCATTTGAATCCTAAAGTCCCCACCCAAGACCCCTCCCATTAAAAATGGACAAAAATTTCAAAAACGTATGGGGTTTTTTTTTCAATAAAAACTGACGGAACTGTATGCACTTTTAAAAACAGTATACTGTTTAAAATTGCATACGGTTTACTTTTTTCCATACTGTTCCATCCGTTTTTTTTGCCATACGGTTTTCTTTAGAAAAACGGATTGAAAACAGTATGGCAAAAACATAGTGTGAACCCAGCCTTAGCCGTGGTTCCTGGTTGCTGATAGCTCCTGAGCATGCTTAATATAACTGGAGCGGGCAATGGACATAAATATACATTCATTGTCCTTAAGGGGTTAATGACACTTGACTGCCTTGGCTTGATCCGTGCATGCTGAGAGCGTGGCATTTGCAAGTGAGCTGTTCTTGTCTATGCACAAAGCTGCAAACAGTGCTATTTTGTCTAGTAATATTTTGGACCCCATGTTGGCAGGGCCATATTTACAGATTGCACTTGCCGCTGCTCTAGGAACTCGGACGTTTACATGAGCGGATTTACTTTCAAACTCTCAGCATTTTCCCTTCTGCGAGTTTGAAAGGGGGCAGGCTCTCCATGGCAAATTTTTGGCAGCAGTTCTGCTTTTGAAAATCAATGTCAGACCCTATTGACCTCAAGGGATTCTGCGGTAGATTCCGCAACCGCAAATTTGCAGTGGAGAGCCTGCCCACTTTCAAACTCGCAATGGGAAACACGCTGTGAGTTTGAAAGTAAATCGTGTTGTGTGAATGAGCCCTTACGGTAATTCCACATGTGTCTGAATTTTATAATGAAGATCTGTCACAAAAATACAGCAAAAACTGCATGCATTACTTGCGGATTTTGTTACTGATTAACCTTGGATCTCACCCTATACACAAAAAGTGGGGAAATCACAAATCCACAACATAATAATAGAGCGGCTGTTCTGACTTTTTTGGATTTAACTAACGCCCGATATATTTCTCTAAGACACAGCATGTTGGGAACAGCTACATCATAAGTATATATCATTTATTTAATGCTGACCCCCCCCCCCAGGTTTCTGGTTGAAAATATAGCCCTGTGTGTCAGAAATGTGACAGACCCTATAAAACTCTTCCCATGTCATCGCTTTTCATTTCTTTTCTTTTTTTCTCTTCCTCCCCGCCTTCTAAGATAACTTCTTATTTTTCCACCAACAGAGTCATATAATAAGGATTTTTTTATTTATAGCACAATGGGGGACATTTATCAAGGGATTTAGAGCTCTTTTTTTGCTTACAAAAGTTGCACAAAAAGTCGCATTAGCACCTAAGCAACTTTTTGTGCGACTTTTGGCTGTAAGCAAAAAGTTACATAAAAACGTACGAAAGTAAATTTTATTTTTTACTTTTCAGTGGTCAGGGATTTATCAAGTGCGAAAGTCGCGCAAAAAGTCGCAAGCCCTCAAAAACTGTTCTCAAATTTGCTCTCAAATTTGCTCTCAAAAAACAGCTTTTGAGAGCAAATTTAATATTTCCCGCTGGCAGCCGAGATCACGGCTCCAGCGGGAAATATATTGCCACTGTACAAAGGAGCCCGGGCTGGCATCACTCTGAAGCCGTCTGGGCTCCGTCTGATTCTAACCCCGCTACCCTAACATAATGACATCCCCCTTGTCTCCTACCCGCCTGCGCCGCACATCTCCCATCTGTCTGCTACCTGTTGCAAGACTACAACTCCCAGCATGTCCATACAGTGAGGGCATGCTGGGAGTTGTAGTATTGTAGCGGGCGGACAATGTGCGGTGCGGGCGGGGTGGAAGAAAAGGGGGGGGGTGGGGGTATGTACAGCAATGTCCCCATCCCCATCATTATCTTAGGGTAGCGGGGATAGAATCAGAGGAGCCCGGGCGGCTGCAGAGTGATGCCAGCCCGGGCTCCTTTTAACATTCCTCGGAGCTGCGGATATTGCAGCTCTGCTAAATGTTAAAAGGAGCCCGGGCTAGCCACACTTCAGTCGCCCGGGCTCCAAAAAATGCTGATCACTGTACTCCCCTGAATCTAAAGTAATCCACAAGAAACACGGTTCTGAAATGAGAAGAAAAAAAACGAGTTAGTACATTTAGGGGAAAAAAAGCGGTAAAAAATGTAAAAAAAAAAAAACATATATATATATATATATATATATATATATATATATATCACACATTTTTTTCAAAGCTACAAATTTGTGTTCTGAAGTCATTTATTGGTTTTTGCTTATGTATGCTAAAAAAATGGTATTCAAAAGTGATTTCTTGGTTTTTGCTTATGTAAGCCAAATTTATCAACCCACCATGATAGTATAATAAATGTTTCATACATAAGCAAAGCCAAAAGCAAGAAAAAAATGCCTACAGAACTTGCTTACCAAAGCAACGATGATAAATGTCCCCGAATATTCTTTAATATTTTGTCTTGTAAAATGTTAGCTATCACCATAGAAGCCTAACAGATACCATTAAAACTAACAATATAAATTCATACAGTGGCCTTACCGGCTTTCTTTGTTAACCTTCCCTCATGACATCACACATGTGACATCACCAAGTGTTTGGAGCTATCTCTACCAGCCACTAGTACAGTTCAGGTCCTAACCATCAGAGGGAGCGCACACGAAGAGCAGGAGAAGAGGAAGAGGACAAGATGACACAGGAGAGGTACATAAATCTCTGCACAGATTTTGATAAATCTCCCCCTATATGTATAGTTTTCCATACATAGAAAGGGCAAAGCACCTAAATGTCTAAAACACACCTATATGTTCCATGTATGTGACCTACTAATGGGGGTGACAGGGAGGAGATCTCTGAACTTTCAACATGACATTTTCAGTAGAGATGATTCAGGGATTTATCCAATTGACAGCAGGTGATGGAGAAATGTTTCTGCACCGTGTCTATGACAATCATGGATGGTTCTTGCCTTCCTTAGTTTGTAGCGCTATTGTTACCATTAAAGATGTCAGAACCCTGAAATAAACCCTAACAGACCCAACTAACTCAGGAGTACAAGAGAGTTTGCTCATGGTTATTAAAAAATAATCTGGCATAGCTGTAATATCTGTTACAAACAGAAGCCAGGGGGCTAGAATGAAAAGGAAAAAAAAATTGATTTATATTAGTTGAAATACCTTTTCGTAAGTAGAAACAAGGACCATGAATTTATTTAAAAACATAGCCAAAAATCCCACTATAAATTCATACAGTGGCCTGACCAGCCTTCTTTGTTAACCTTCCCTTATGACATCACACATGTGACGTCATCAAGTGTTTGGAGCTATCTCTACCAGCCACTAGTACAGTTCAGGTCCTAACCATCAGAGGGAGCGCACACGAAGAGCAGGAGAAGAGGAAGAGGACAAGATGACACAGGAGAGGTACATAAATCCTAAATATTGGTCAGAATACATGTAGAGTTTGATGGTTTGCAAATAATGACAAGATCTATTAAATATGTTGGGGGAGATTCATCAAAACCTGTGGAGAGGAAAGATTGACCAGCTGCCTATAGCAACCAATCAGATCACTTCTTTAATTCTTAATAAGGCCTCTGAAAGAAGCAATCTTATTGGTTGCTACGGGCAACAGGTCAACTTTTCCTCTGCACTGGTTTTGATAAATCTCCCCCTTTATGTATAGTTTTCCATACATAGAAAGGGAAAAGCACCTAAATGTCTAAAACACACCTATATGTTCAGTGTATGTGACCTACTAATGGGGGTGGCAGGGAAGTAATATAAGAGATCTCTGACCTTTAACATGACCTTCTGTTATAACCTAAAACAAGAATTTAGGCAGAAATAATGTACATTTCACTATTATAATGCTGGATTTCATGTATGACTATTAATACAGAATCATAAAAAGAAATGCATACATAGAATTTTCTTTAACAAGATTGTCCCACAGAGAAAATTTGGTAAAATCAGATGTGTGTCCCATACATATATGTAAAGGGGAACAAATTTGTTGTTTTTAAGGAAAAAACTTATATCTCTGTAGAGTTCTTCACCCCCATGGATCTGATCACCTAGTTTCCTCTCTGAGCTCTAACCCTGCTGTTGCCAGGCGACAGAGCACACACTTTCCCACAATCCCCCTTGCTTATATGCACAGTGGAGACAAACTGCCATTACCTTCAGGAGACTGCAGGTGAACTGGGCATGTATTACCCCGCCATAGTTGGTCGTAACCAAGGGCAACAGTTATCAAAACAATGCAGGTACATGGAGGATTAGTAATCTTATATTGCTCACTAAGAGAGATATAGACTTGCATTGAGGGGGCGGGGCTATGACATCACGAGCTCCCGGCGCAGGCTCCAGCATTCAGAACAGTTTGTTCCAAGTGCTGAGCAGTGAAGTACCCCTTTAAATGTCTAAATATCTTCAGTGTATGTGACATAGTAACAGGGGTGATAGGAAAGAAATTTTCAACATGACACACAGAGTCACACACACCTCCTGTTATAATATAAGACAAGAATTTATGTTTACATTACGTATATTTAACCATTATAATGATGGGTCTTATGTATGACCATTAAAGGGAACCAAGCAGCAAATTTAACCATATCTAACGCTTGGCAACATGTTATACAGTGATCCCTCAACTTACAATGGCCTCAACATGCAATAGTTTCAACATACAATGGAGGAGATTTATCAAAACCTGTCCAGAGGAAAAGTTGTCTAGTTGCCCATAGCAGATCACTTCTTTCATTTTTAACAAGGCCTCTGCAAAATCAAAGAAGCAATCTGATTGGTTGTTATGGGCAAAGGGGCAACTTTTCCTTTGATAAATCTTCCCCAACTGTCTTTTCTGGGCAATTGTAACTTGAAATCAGACTTAGCATACAATGCTACAGACAGTCCAGATCTGCAAAACATGTCAATGGCTGGAAGTATTGACCAATCAGAATGGGCATTTTACTTCTAATACACCTGTATTACTGAAGTGCATGCATTGACTGCCTGTCTGGTAGCGCCTCCCTACAGTACAGGGAGGTACTACATGTTCTGTACTACTCGACGACTTATTAACTTCATATCCTCACCATCCCTGGGTGTAAAATTGTCTTCCAGGGATGGTGAGGATATAGATTTTACCATGTATAATGTGTTGCCAGGCATTATATAGGGTAGAATCTGCTGCTTGGTTCCCTTTAACTCTGAATCATAAAAAGAAATGCATACACTGAAATTTCTTTATACCATAACTGGAATATGTACGAATATGTTGAGTAGACGTTCTAGCTGTTCTCTACCTTACATTCTTTTATTGCCTCTTACTATTAGACAGTACTGAAATTAAAGGGGGTTTTCATGACTTTTGTGATTGCTGGTCTATTTACAGAATAGCCCCTCAATTACTGTTCAGTGGGCTGCACTATACAATGAATGGGGACAAGAGCCTTGCACTCTTCAATATATAGTGGTGGTTCTGGATAACTGCAGCTCAGCTCTCTCTGAAGTAGATGTAAGCTGAGCTTCTGTTACGCCTCGGGGCACCCCTTGAAAAAAAAATTTTTCGCAGGGAACCCATACCAAAGTTGACGAGTA